>NC_134364.1:17514892-17689892 GCF_048569485.1 Anomaloglossus baeobatrachus | reverse complement strand
GGGACTTGGCTGCTGGGAAACCCAGGAGGTAACCTTCGCTAACGGATTTGGCAAATTCACGGCTACTCCTAGCCTTGTCGGGGTCCGTAAGCCCCTGCCGGATGGTGCCGACTTCTCTTTGCGTACCGGTCCGGTACCGCCGGGCCACCGCCCGTCCACGGTCCTTACGGTAAACTCCGATGGGCCACTCTTGCAGACGGTCACCACCGTCTGCTAACCTTGCTGATCCGTCCGGGCCACACACCCGGACCAACTTCAGTCTGCTCTACCACTTTCCTTCCTTCCACTTTACACTCTCAAACTGATCTGTCTCCACTCCTCAACTCATCTCTACTCCTCACTCCTTCACTTCCAACACTAACCTGCCTGCTTTTCCCACCTCCAGGACTGTGAACTCCTCGGTGGGTGGGGCCAACCACCTGGCCCACCCCCTGGTGTGGACATCAGCCCCTGGAGGGAGGCAACAAGGGTTTGTGTCTGACTTCGGTGTGCCTGACCGGGAGTGTGGGGTGTGTGGGTGTTGTTCTCTGTGGCCCCTGGCTTGTCCAGGGCGCCACAGATAGAGGGCTAGATAGATAGATAGATAGATAGATAGAGGGATAGATAGATAGAGGGATAGATAGATAGATAGATAGAGGGATAGATAGATAGAGGGATAGATAGATAGATAGATAGATAGATAGATAGATAGATAGAGGGAAAGATAGATAGAGGGAAAGATAGATAGATAGATAGATAGAGGGATAGATAGATAGAGGGATAGATAGATAGAGGGATAGATAGATAGAGGGAAAGATAGAGGGATAAATAGATAGATAGATAGATAGATAGATGGATGGATAGAGTGATAGATAGATAGCGGGATAGATAGAGGGATAGATAGATAGAGGGATAGCTAGATAGAGAGATAGATAGATAGATAGAGGGATAGATGGATGGATAGAGTGATAGATAGATAGAGGGATAGATCGAGGGATAGATAGATAGATAGAGGGATAGATAGAGGGATAGATAGATAGATAGATAGATAGAGGGATAGATAGATAGATAGATAGAGGGATAGATAGATGGATAGAGGGATAGATAGATAGATAGATAGAGGGATAGAGGGATAGATAGATAGATAGATAGATAGAGAGATAGATAGATAGATAGAGGGATAGATAGAGGGATAGATAGATAGATAGATAGATAGATAGATAGATAGATAGATAGATAGATAGATAGATAGATGGTTGGATGGATAGAGGGATAGATAGATAGAAGGATAGATAGATAGATAGATAGATGGTTGGATGGATAGAGGGATAGATAGATAGATAGATAATGGATAGATAGATAGATAGATAGATAGATAGAGGGATAGATAGATAGATGGTTGAATGGATAGAGGGATAGATAGATAGATATATAGATAGATAGATAGATAGATAGATGGTTGGATGGATAGAGGGATAGATAGATAGATAGATAGATCTGGCTTAGACACCATTTCTTGGCTGAGAGAGGAGCATGGGGACTCGCCTCTTTCATTCCTTGCGGCTTTGATCGAGTGCTCAATGCTTATTTTTCCAACCAACTTCCATCAGAGAAGTGTTGGAAAAGTCCTTAATATAATAGACATAATAGATAGAATATTCCAAAACTGTTCAACTATTTCCAGTAACTATTTCTGTATACAATTCCTTGAAAAAGTATCCACACCCTGTAAACTTTTCAACATTGTTTCTTGTTACACCAAGAAATTTAAATGCATTTTAACTTGATTTTTTGTAATTTATCAACACTAAAAAGCAAGTATTTGTGAAGTGTAAAGGAAATGATTCCTGGTTTTCTAAATATTTTAAAAATATAAATCTAAAAATTGCTATGTGTATTGGTATTCAGCCCCTTGTAGTCTGATACCCCTAAAGATAATTAGTACATTGTCTCCTCCTGGGTGTGATTTCTTCTCAGTATAAGTACAGCTCTTCTGTGAAGACCTCAGAGGTTTGAGAACATTACGGATCAACAGCATCATGAAAACCAAGGAACTCAGTGGACAGGTAAGGGATAAAGAGGAGAGGAGTAAAGCAAGGTTAGGTTATAAAGAAATAGCCCAAGCTCTGACCATCTCATGGAGCACTGTACAATCCATCATCCAAAATGGAAGGAGTACGGCATAACTGCAAACCTACCAAAACATGACCATACACCAAAACTCACATCCCAGGGAGGAGAACACTAATTAGGCCCATGGTCACTGCATGAGCCGCAGAGATCACAGCTCAGTGGGAGAATCTGTCCACAGGATGACTATTAGTTGTATACTGCACAAATCTGCCCTTTATGGAAGAATGGTGAGTATAAAGACATTTTTGAAAGCAAGAAGCCATAAAAAGTCCTGTTTGCAGTTGCAAAAAGTCATGTGAGGACAGCTATGATGTGGAAGAAAGTGTTCAGATCAGAGGAGACCAAAGGAGAACTTTTTGAGCTAAATACAAAACATTATGTTTGGAGGAAAAACTATAAAAACACCCTCCCCACCGTCACACATGGTGGAAGCAGCATCCTGCTGTGGGGAGCTTTTCTCCAGTAGGGGCAGGGAAGCTGGTCAGAGGTGATGGGAATATGAATGGAGATAAATAGAGGACAATCCTGGAGGAAAACCAGAATAGTAGCTGGAAAAGACTTGAGACCAGGACGTAGGTTCATCTTCCAGCAGGACAATGACCCTAATCATCCTGCAGAGCTACAATGAAGGGTTCAGATCAGAGCATATTTATGTGTGGGAACGGCCCAGTCACAGTCCAGACTGAAATCTGTGACAAGACGTGAAAATCACAGATCACAAACGTCTCCATCCAATCCCACTGCGCAAGAGCAAAGAAGAGGAAAATGTCACCTCCAGATGTGCAAAGCTGGAGAGACCAACCCCAAGAGACACAGAAAGGTAGTCCTATAAAGTACTGACTCCAGAGGGCTGAATACAAATGCAAGCCAGAGAAAGGTGATCATACAAAGTATTGACTCCGGGGGCTGAATACAAATGCAAGCCAGAGAAAGGTGATCCTACAAAGTATTGACTCCGGGGGCTGAATACAAATGCAAGCCAGAGAAAGGTGATCCTACAAAGTATTGACTCCGGGGGCTGAATACAAATGCAAGTCACTATTTTTTATATTTATATTTTAAAAATATTTTGTGAAACATGTATCATTTCCTTTCCACTTCAAAAATACTTGCTACCTAGTGTTGATATATCCCATAAAATTCCAATAAAATACATTTATGTTTGTGAGTGTAACATGAAAAATTGTGTAAAAGTTCACATGGGTATGAATACTTTTCCAAGGCGCTGTACAGAGAAGCATGAAATCTATAGAGATAAATGCTAAAAGTTTGGTTATTTTCAGCCACCACTAGGGGGAGCTGATGAGTTTTCTATATTTTCTTCCATTATTTAACTTACTGTATAAACAGTATGCGATAAGCTACTGAGCTCCCCCTAGTGGTGGCTGCAGACAGTCAGTATTGTATTATCTAATGATGTCAAGGTTGAGAATTTGGAGCTTTGCTTTAGAAAAAAGTGGCACAGATGTCTAGATATGTTTTGAAAATAATCAGCAAATAATTCTGGACCTGAAAAAAAGGAGATTTCCCTTAAATTCAGTGCCAGCATTCCCGGTATTCATTAGGTAGGATGTTACAAGGATATGCACTTCAGGAATCCTTCCTTTCCATTCCTGGGCCGAGGCCTCAGAGCCTGAAGGTGAAGTGCAGAATATAAAGCCATGGCTGTGAGTTTTCCTATTAATTAGAATTGAGGTGTGCGGCGTAAGTGCAAAATAGCTGACACTGCCAAATAAAGGTAAAATGTGTCTCCAAAGCAGAACTCCGGACTATTAACATAACAAAGAATGATTAATCTGCAGCTCCCACAGCAGCTTAGCGAGGTCTCCGAGCCGCAGACGCCGTCTGAAGAGAACATGATTGTTTTATATTTGGAGCCGCAGAATATAAAGCAGAAACGTCAGAAAACACTCAAAATGTAGACAACGGGTGGCTTTTGTGCCAAACTGTCTATACTGGGAAAAATGGAAAAGTAAGACGGCACCGGAACGTCACGGAATATTTACCAGAATATTGTGCACTCTCACCAAGAATAAAGCTTTAACACCCGATAATTTCTATCCACTAACATCTAAAAAAAACTGTGCCCAAGCTGTGTATTTCATTGTTCTGGGGCAACGTTCACCACTGTGTTTGGGCCATGTCCACTGTTGTGCCCAGGCCATGTCCATGATTGTGGCCAGGTCATGTCCGCCAATGTGCGTGAGCCATGTCTACCATTGGGCTCAGGCCGTTTCCACCATTGTGCTGGGCCCATATCCACCATTGTGTCAGAGTCATATACACCATTGTGCTGGGGCCATTTCCACCATTATGTCAAGGCTGTGTCCACTATTGTGCCTGAGCTATTTCCACCATTATGTCAAGGTTGTGTCCACTATTGTGCCCAGGTCTAACATTGTATCGGGGTCATGTCCATCATTGTATCTGGGCTGCGTCCACCATTGTGTTGGGGCTGTGTCCACCATTGTGTCAGAGTCATGTCCACGATTGAATCTGGGCTGTGTCCACCATTGTGCCTGGGCCGTGTTCCCCATTGAGTGAGGCCTATATCCACCTTTGTGCCAGGGCCGTATCCACCATTGTATGCATTCTATGTTAAGCATTGTGCTCAGGCTGTGCTCTCCATTGTACCTGGGCTGTGTCCATCATTGTGCCCAAGCTGTGTCTACCATTGTGTCTGGGCCATGTCCACCATTGTGCTGGAGCTGTGTCCACCATTGTGCCTGGGCCATGTCCGCCATTGTGCCGGAGCTGAGTCTACCATTGTGCCTGGGCCATGTCCACCTTTGTGCCTGGGCCATCTCCACCATTGTACTGGAGCTGTGTCCACCATTGTGCCTGGGCCATGTCCACCATTGTGCTGGAGCTGTGTCCACCATTGTGCCTGGGCCATGTCCGCCATTGTGCCGGAGCTGAGTCTACCATTGTGCCTGGGCCATGTCCACCTTTGTGCCTGGGCCATGTCCACCATTGTACTGGAGGTGTGTCTACCATTTTGCCTGGGCCATGTCCACCACTGTGCCCGGGTCATGTCCACCTTTGTGCCTGGACCTTGTCCACCATTGTGCCTGGGCTGTGTTTACCATTGTCAAGAAACAGAAGGGTAAGGAGTATAAACGCAAATATTTTTATTGGAATAAAAAATACAATTTTAATATATTCAAGTAATAAGGACTTTGACGAGATTAGAACAAAAGGACAGTGAATTCTTGGTTGCGGCTATATAATGATAGATAATGGGGGTTACCGTAGAGAAAGTACGTTTTATATATATATATATATATATATATATTAATAATAAAGTGCACGCGCATATATTTATAAAGATTTTTAAACAAACTCAAAGGTTACAACACAAATCAGAATGGAGAGTTGCGAGGCAATATTGATCCTATGTATCTAAATTAGTATTAGTACAGAAACTGCCTATTCCAAAGTCCATTCTGGAGGAGGATCAAACACTCATCTATGGATGAATGGTAGAACCACCTCCCCCAGAAAAATCAGACCCCAACGTACGTTTCGCTCTTACGGTAGTGCCATGTGGAATGACCAGCTTCCTCAGGGGCTGATCTACCATTGTGCTGGAGCTGTGTCCACCATTGTGACTGGGCCATGTCCACCATTGTGCCTAATATATAGAAAAAGTCAACTCGGGCACTCATAAGACAAGAAAAAGTGGAGAATGTTGATGCTTTTGATTCCAATTTTATTCATGCAAAGGTTTATAATATGACGTTTCGGCCATACAATTTTGGCCTTTATCAAATAAATGTTCTGAAAGAGTAAAAGAAAATATATATCCTAGTGAATACATCATGTTATTCTCACATATATGTACATTCAATTTTACATGGTGCATGAAACAAAAAAAATTTTTGGGCAAGTGTTTCTTAAGGAACAAATCAAAGAAAATAAACCTCAATACACGTTATGGTGTGAACAAACAATAGTCCAGAGGTTGAGAGACCCTAATGTTTACAAGACCCAAGTGCAAATTTATTACAATGTAAAAGAGTACATACCACAAGAAACGTATATAAGGCTAGACTGGTGAAAGTCTAGCCTTATACAGTTAGGTCCAGAAATATTTGGACAGTGACACAAGTTTTGTTATTTTAGCTGTTTACAAAAACATGTTCAGAAATACAATTATATATATAATATGGGCTGAAAGTGCACACTCCCAGCTGCAATATGAGAGTTTTCACATCCAAATCTGAGAAAGGGTTTAGGAATCATAGCTCTGTAATGCATAGCCTCCTCTTTTTCAAGGGACCAAAAGTAATTGGACAAGGGACTCTAAGGGCTGCAATTAACTCTGAAGGCGTCTCCCTCGTTAACCTGTACTCAATGAAGTAGTTAAAAGGTCTGGGGTTGATTACAGGTGTGTGGTTTTGCATTTGGAAGCTGTTGCTGTGACCAGACAACATGCGGTCTAAGGAACTCTCAATTGAGGTGAAGCAGAACATCCTGAGGCTGAAAAAAAAGAAAAAATCCATCAGAGAGATAGCAGACATGCTTGGAGTAGCAAAATCAACAGTCGGGTACATTCTGAGAAAAAAGAAATTGACTGGTGAGCTTGGGAACTCAAAAAGGCCTGGGCGTCCTCGGATGACAACAGTGGTGGATGATCGCCGCATACTTTCTTTGGTGAAGAAGAACCCGTTCACAACATCAACTGAAGTCCAGAACACTCTCAGTGAAGTAGGTGTATCTGTCTCTAAGTCAACAGTAAAGAGAAGACTCCATGAAAGTAAATACAAAGGGTTCACATCTAGATGCAAACCATTCATCAATTCCAAAAATAGACAGGCCAGAGTTAAATTTGCTGAAAAACACCTCATGAAGCCAGCTCAGTTCTGGAAAAGTATTCTATGGACAGATGAGACCAAGATCAACCTGTACCAGAATGATGGGAAGAAAAAAGTTTGGAGAAGAAAGGGAACGGCACATGATCCAAGGCACACCACATCCTCTGTAAAACATGGTGGAGGCAACGTGATGGCATGGGCATGCATGGCTTTCAATGGCACTGGGTCACTTGTGTTTATTGATGACATGACAGCAGACAAGAGTAGCCGGATGAATTCTGAAGTGTACCGGGATATACTTTCAGCCCAGATTCAGCCAAATGCCGCAAAGTTGATCGGACGGCGCTTCATAGTACAGATGGACAATGACCCCAAACATACAGCCAAAGCTACCCAGGAGTTCATGAGTGCAAAAAAGTGGAACATTCTGCAATGGCCAAGTCAATCACCAGATCTTAACCCAATTGAGCATGCATTTCACTTGCTCAAATCCAGACTTAAGACGGAAAGACCCACAAACAAGCAAGACCTGAAGGCTGCGGCTGTAAAGTCCTGGCAAGGCATTAAGAAGGAGGAAACCCAGCGTTTGGTGATGTCCATGGGTTCCAGACTTAAGGCAGTGATTGCCTCCAAAGGATTTGCAACAAAATATTGAAAATAAAAATATTTTGTTTGGGTTTGGTTTATTTGTCCAATTACTTTTGACCTCCTAAAATGTGGAGTGTTTGTAAAGAAATGTGTACAATTCCTACAATTTTTATCAGATATTTTTGTTCAAACCTTCAAATTAAACGTTACAAAATGCACTTGAATTCTGTTGTAGAGATTTCATTTCAAATCCAATGTGGTGGCATGCAGAGCCCAACTCGCGAAAATTGTGTCACTGTCCAAATATTTCTGGACCTAACTGTATACGTTTCTTGTGGTATGTACTCTTTTACATTGTAATAAATTTGCACTTGGGTCTTGTAAACATTAGGGTCTCTCAACCTCTGGACTATTGTTTGTTCACACCATAACGTGTATTGAGGTTTATTTTCTTTGATTTGTTCCTTAAGAAACACTTGCCCAAAAATTTTTTTTGTTTCATGCACCATGTAAAATTGAATGTACATATATGTGAGAATAACATGATGTATTCACTAGGATATATATTTTCTTTTACTCTTTCAGAACATTTATTTGATAAAGGCCAAAATTGTATGGCCGAAACGTCATATTATAAACCTTTGCATGAATAAAATTGGAATCAAAAGCATCAACATTCTCCACTTTTTCTTGTCTTATGAGTGCCCGAGCTGACTTTTTCTATATATTTGACTTTTTTCTCGGAGGCACCTAACCTATTTGTGAGCCAGATTCTACTCTATATACACCATTGTGCCTAAGTCATATCCACCATTGTGCCCAGGCTGTGTCCATTAATGTGCCAGGGCCTTGTCCACCATTGTGCTCGGGACTTGTCTACCATTATACCAGGGATGTGTCCACCATTATGCCTGGGCTGTGTCAACCATTGTGTAGGATCCCCTCTTCTTCTTAGACAAGTCTGTAAATGTCAGGGAAGGAAACAATTGCTGGTGTTTTCGTGAGAGGAACTTTGTCCCGTTCTTGTCTAAATTTGGGCTCTCACTGCCTGTGAGCCTGGGGTTTTTGCTAGATTTGTTTGTATCTTAATGCACTAGATGTTTTCTATTGGAGAAGCTTCCAGACTGCAGGCGGCCCGTTCATCACTCAAACTCTTTTCTCACAGAGCTATGTTGAGGTCATTGGTGCAGGATGTGGTTTAGCATTTTGCTGTGACATACAAGTCCTTCCCTGAAATAATTGTCTGAATGAAGCAGATGTTGTTCTATCACCTGTATGTAACGCTCAGCACTGATGATGCCTTTCACATGGTGTTGCCCCTGCCATAGGCACTAATCCAACCCAACGCATCAGGGATACAGGAATTGTGCACTGATAACAAGCTGAAAGGTCCCTCACCACCTGAATCTGCAACACAGTCTGTGGTTTCCATAAAGAATCTCTAACTATTTTAACCGTATTGTGGTGAGATATTCAAAGTATTTGCAATTTTACGTTCAATAATATTTTTCTTAAATTCTTCCTCAATTTTTGGATGCAGTTGTTCACAGGATTGATGACCTCCGACCATCTTTGTTTCTGAGAGACTCTGCCTCTCTAATATGATCTTTTTAAGTCTTATTTGAAAATTAACTCTCAGGCAGTTTTTCATTAATGTCACTTACTTTTCCAGCCTCTTTTATACCCATCCTGAACTTTTTTGAGATGTGTCAGTTTTATAAATTTCTAATTAGTTTTTTTTTTTTTTTTTAAATTGATTGGACAAATGTCCAACGTTCATAATCTGATCTGTTCTACGGTCTCTTTTTAATAAAATATGGAGATAAGAGATTTCCAAATCATTGCATTCTTGTGTTCTTTACATTTTACAGAGTTGTAACTTTTTGGGTAACTGGAATTGTATCTAACAGCAGCACACTGTGTACGCCAAGAAAATACAAATGCTATCAATTGTAAATGGCATTACTGCTATATAGAATATTGTTATGAAAGTGCGGTGCCAAATTGGCCAAGTCTTGACTGTATCTATTAGACTTTCTAATTTGCCTCTTTCTTTGTTTCTTACATGATGTATGATTGCTTCTTGAAGCCACCGCCATGGGGAGCTATAGTGAACTTAAACACTATGTGACTCTTGAGCTCTGCTATTTGACTCCCTTATCCACTAAAATATATAAGAAACTTTCATTACTTTTCTAATAAAGTGACTAAACTTTATTACAACTTGACAATCCCTGTGACTAAACATTTCTAAATTAATTTGCAAAAAAAAAGCAATTTAAGATTGCAGGTCATTACATGGCTCGACTGACTGCTCTTCTCAATTTCTAATGCCAGCATTAGGCCAATCCAGCTAGAAGAGACATTTCGGGCCTTTCACATAGACTGTAGCAAACCCAATTTTGTCAGCACTAATCTTTCTTAATTTGTTTTTTTTGTCCTACTAAAGGGAATCTGTCAGTAAGATTAACCTCCCCAAACTGCATATATGTGTCATGCCTTGAATTTGATCTGATGACCTCCTGTGCTGTTCTCTGTTTCCCTCTCCGCTGAGCCGCAGTCAGGTTCAGTCGCTATCCTGGTTCTGAACACTTTGCCTCTGTGTGGACACCTTGTGTGTTCATTGCCTTTCTGCAAACAAGTGTTTCCTATGACGTATTTCCTCTGCCCTATCAACTATTTATACTCTCCCCTGGCTTCAATTTTCCACTAGTGATTTCTCTGAAGTGGACCCTGCTTGGACCCACAGCCTATTGGATTTGTGTTTTTTCTAGTTTGTTATTACTTTTGATTTTACTAATTGTGAAATTTTATGGAGGCCTCAGAACATAATTTCCAATAGAGAGGTTCAGTTTTCAGCTCATTTTTGGCATAGTTTTTATTCCAGATTGGGTATTAAACGTTCATTCTCATTAGGCTATCACCTCAAGACTAATGGACAGACTGAAAGGATGAAACAAGAGGTAGAACAGCATTTGAGATGTTTCATCTAATCAGGAGAACTGAGTGGATTTTCTGCTTCTTGCTGAATTTGCTCTCAATAATCGAATCTCTACTGCTGTGGGAGTTTTCATCCTATTTTTGGATATATTTCTGGTTTGCAGCCCTCTGCACCAAGAGAATGGTGAACCCCAGATGTAGGAGGGCTCCTATCTTTAGGGTGTGAGAATTTGTTTGGCTATCCTTTAAAAATCTACACCTTAAAGGGAACCTGTCACCAATTTTTTGGCGTATAAGCTGCGGCCACCACCACCGGGCTCTTATATACAGCATTCTACCATGCTTTATATAAGAGCCCAGGCCGCTGTAAGAACATAAAAGACACTTTATAATACTTACCTAATGGTCGAGCGGTTGGCCTTATGGGCGTCTCCGTTCTCTGGTGCCGACGCCTCCTCTCTCGGCCATCTTCGTCCTCTTTCTGAAGGCTGTGTGCATGACGCGTCTACATCATACACACTCGCTGATCCTGTGCAGGCGCACTACAATACTTTGCTCTGCCCTGCTCAGGACCTGAATGCCAGTGATGTGGATGACGTCGGACGCGTGTGGCACCATGGCTAGAGAAGAAGGAGGACGGAGATGGCCGAAAGAGGCGGCGCCGGCACCGGACAACGGAGACGCCCATATGGCCAACCACGCGACCGTTAGGTAAGTATTATAAAGTGTTTTTTATGTTCTCACGGCCTGGGCTCTTATATACAGCATGTGAGAATGCTGTATATAAGAGCCCGGTGGTGGTGGCCGCAGCTTATACGCCAAAAAAGTGGTGACAGGTTCCCTTTAAAGTACCAGCTAAGAAATGTGCTCCCAAATTTGTTAGTGTAAGGTAATTAGAATGATTACTCTGGTGACAATCAAACTTCATCTCCCGGTGGCATGGAGGTTCAATAATTCCATCCTTTCCTCCCTCCTTAAAAAGTTTGAGGGGATGCCTGGCCCTCGGAACATAATGGAGGTGGATTTGGAAAAGGATCAGGAGTAAGAGGTGGCTGTCAGACGCCGGCTGAAGTATCTGTTTAAATGGAAGAGATACGGTCCAGGGGAAAACTCATTGGTCATCATCTGGTAAAGCAGCTTTATCAGCGATGTTGTTGGATGGGTATTTCAGAGAGTACAGTAGCTCATTGTGGAAGGGGGTCACTGTCATGCCTTGGATTTCATTCGGCAAACCCCTGTGCTGTGATCTGTTTCTCTCTCCGCTAAGCCGCAGTCAGGTTCAGTCACTGTCCGGGTTCTTAAAACTTTGTCTCTGTGTTTACACATGTTGTATTTATTGCCTTTCTGTCAACAGGTGTTTCCTATGATGTAATTTGATCTGTCCTATCATCCGGTGGATGTACCTCTTTAAACCCTCCCCAGGCTTCCATTCCCTGCTGGTGAAGTGGACCTTACTTGGACCCACAGACTGTTGGATTTGTGGTTTTACTTGTTTATTATTACTTTTTCTTTACTCTGCACCTTTCCTGGATGTCTGAGTTATCCAGTTAGGGTGCTTTCAGTCTGTACAGGGGCCATTAGGTCCTACACAGCTGGGACCTTTAAGGTGGCTTTACACGCGGACGATATTGCTAGCAATTTCTAGCGATATCGAGCATGTAAGTACCCGCCCCCGTCGTGCAAGCAAAATCGTGTGATCGCTGCCGCAGCAAACATTATCGCTACGGCAGCATCACACACACTTACCTGGTCGGCGGCGTTGCTGTGACTGCCGAACAATCCCTCCCTCAAGGGGGAGGGACGTTCGGCATCACAGCGACATCACCGCGACGTCACTAAGCGGCCGGCCAATCAAAGCGGAGGGGCGGAGCTGAGCATGATGTAAAGATCCGGCCCACCTCTTCCTTCCGCATTGTGGCCGGCGGCAGGTAAGGAGACGTTCCTCGCTCCTGCGGTGTCACACATAGCGATGTGTGCTGCCGCAGGAGCGACGGACCACAGCGAAAAACAACCTTTACCGATTTTTGAGTTTGGGACGACCTCTCCATGGTAAACGATTTTCACCATTTTTGAGATCGCTTAAGGTCGTAGGTACGTGTCACACGCTACGATATCGTTAATGACGCCAGATGTGCGTCACTAACAACGTGACCTCGACGATAAAACATTAACGATATCGTAGCATGTAAAGCCCCCTTTAGGCTTTGTGCGCACTAGAAATGTGAAGTTTCTCAAGAAAATTTCTTGAGAAACTTCTGGGAGTGGAAGATTTCCGGACCTCTGGAAAAAATCCGCACCAAATCCGCATGCGGATTTGCCGAGGATTAGCCGCGATTTTCCCGCAGGTCGTTCCCAGAGGATTTTGCAGGCTGTACTGCAGAAATCCGCAGGTACCTGCGGAAAAGAATTGACATGCTCATTTTCTCAAGAAATTTTCTCAAGAAAATCTTCTCAAGGAAATTTCTTGAGAAAAATCCGCAGCGTGCGCACAGCTATTTTTTTTTCTCATAGGATTTGCTGGGAAATATCTGCACAAAGATTGCAGACATTTCTCAAGAAATTTCTGCAGCAAATCCGCGGGTAAATCCGAGGGTAAAACGGACTAGTGCGCACATAGCCTTAGTCTCTAAAAGAACTGGGCAGGTGTTACGAATCGGGGCCGCCATAGCCGCAAGCAGCCTGCTGCGGTTCCAGTTGCGCCCAGGCGCCGGCTGCCGTTTTTGGCTGTGCCTCGGGTCGTCCAGCTGGCTGCTTGCACCTCCACGTCAAAGAGTGCAGAGGCAGCTAGTGCACATGCGCGTGCCGATTTACTCCAGCTGGAGCCTAAGTCCAGTGTTTTGCCTAGTGAGCATGCTCAGCCTGATAGTGCCATTTCTCAGGCTAAGTCCTCGGTTCGGGCTACTGAGCATGCTCCTACACTTAGTGCGAAAAGCCTCTTTGCACAGGTACTTGGACTGCGTGCCGTGTTTGTCCTGTGTTGTGCCTACTGAGCATGCTCAGCCTGATAGTCTGATTTCTGAGACTGTTGTCCAGGCTACTGAGCATGCTCAGGCACTTAGTGCATTGGAGGCAAAGTCCGGGAAGGACTTCACTGGACATGTCTGGTAGGTGGCAGGCTCTGTTAGGCCAGAGGGCATCAGGTGTCCTGATGATGTGGCCACTCCGGACTGGCTCGCGGAGGCCCGGCCCTATGACACGACACCTCACCATTGGTCGTTAGATGATGACTGGTGAAGTGTTTGGGGCGTGGCTGCCATGAGGTCATCAGTGACATGGCGGTTCAGGATAGGCCGCTTGTGACGTCGCTGATGACATGGCACTCTGCTGTTGGTCCCTGGAGGTGCCATTGTGGTCCACCCTGGGTTTGGGGCGGACCCAGGTTATAAAAGGGGCTGGAGACAACATGGAGGTGAACAGTCTTCACATTTGCTCAGTCAGAGCACACCTCCATGTTAGAGCCTCATTGCGGCATAAGCCTATGTTGGGAAGCGGTAGGTAGGGTTAGGCGAACGGTGCCTGTCACGCCAAAATTCGTGGCTCAGCACATCAGGGTCAGGCGCCATGTTTCCCTCCTGCCGTTCCAGTCTTGCTGCAGCAGTCCAGTGGCATTAACTGGGCTGCGGCTGCTGCGCCTCCTGTCCGATTGTGCCCCCTACGCACATGGACAACGCACCTTCTGCGCCACCGGTCCGGTTGTGCCGGTCCGGTTGTGCCTTCTACGCGCACGAACAGCGTACCCCAGGACCCCTGTGGAGTTAACAGGGTGTTCCTTATCCTCCTCGGCTTCCCGGTCAGCGCTACTGGTGTAACCATCTGGCCTAACGTGTCCTTTACACACGTGGCCAGTCGAGAGGTGACCAGAAACGCTAATCAGAGGACCGCTCGGCCTGACGTGTTCTACACATGTGGCTGACAGGGCGCTTTCGTGACGGTCTTCTGGTCAGCGCTACCTGGTCACCACCCGGCCTGACGTGTTCCCTGCACACGTATTTGGTGTAGCGCCAGGTGCACCAAAACGCTAACTGGGTTGTCGTCCGGTCTGACATGTCCCTACATACGTGACCGGTTCCCAGATTCCCTGGTTTATCTCAGAGCCATCCAGCTCTATAGTCTCCGCCTAACCCTCAGGTGCCAGCAGCTCCTTTGTCATCTGGAGCACGGTGGGCCCCGACTGAGGATTAGGATATATACCCCCTGGTCCTAATCTGCCAGTTCCCCCGTAACAGCAGGTCAGGTGTATTAGTCTTAGGTAAAACCTTATTTTTCATTATTTTCCACTTGTGCACTTGAAAGTCTTTGAAAGCTAAATCCATCAACACCTTTAAATCTTCTATCTGCTGCTGCATTCCTGAGAAAACAGCATTTTTACTAATATGCAAATAAGGTCTTAAATACTTTGGGGAATTACTGAGCTCTTCCAAAGCCTCTGCCTCTCAAAGATGTTTCACTGAATATCAACAACCTGGCATCAGGCAACAGGCAAATAAATCAGACAATGAGCTATCAATCAAGCCAAAGAGGCTGATGCTGGGAGGAGAAACAGCCTTGGTAAATGCTTTGTGACGCCCAGAGCACTTAACGACTCATTTACATATGGGTTTAAACACTGATTTCTTGGGAATGCAACAACAGATGCAAGATATAAAGGTGTTGATGGATTTAGCTTTCAAAGACCTGCGTGCCCACATGGTGGGTTTATCTTGGTAACAAATTTCCTTTAATTAGATTATTAAAAATTAATTTGACAGTACTTTTACGCGGCTTATTCGAGGAGATGTGTGTTAGTAATTCTGGACACATCTCTCACCTGCGTTACCTCTTTCTTGCTGACGCTCCTCGCCCGTCCCTTGTGAATATTTTGCCGCTTCCTTATATTGCCTTTTTATTGTCTCTCGCAGTAACTCCAAATTATTTGCAAGCCCCAGCGCTCGATTTCTTCTGCAGTTTTGTTTGTGCTTTGCAGATGTAAAGGTTGAGCTTAATATACTGTCTCATCCCCATGTGAGCACTTAAAGCGATAGCACCGAATTCTGTAAACTTTTAGTAAACTATGAAATTCATGCACATGGAGGAGCCGCGCAATCCCGTTAATTTATCTGTAAGGCGGACCAGGCATACTAAGATGGCTTAGGAATAAGGGAAAGCAGAGGACACGCATCCCACATTCATTTTTCCCTTTGTTTCGGCTATGAAATATGTGAAGAAAAATAAAAAAATAAATCATGATTTTTCAAAAAGACGTGTATGTTATGTATCAATATGCGGCCACCTAGTGGTTGTAATGTGCATTGTGTCGCGGGCGGAGGAGGTGACGCTGCGCTCTCCCACTGCTCGGGTCCGGCTGCCGCTGCTGCTGCGGCTGCTGCTGCTCGGTGGTGGCTCGAGCGGTGGTGGCTCGAGCGGTGGGCCGGATCCCGGGGACTCGAGCGGCATTCCTCGCCCGTGAGTGAAAAGGGAGGTTGATTGTGGGGATTTGGATGTACTGTCCGTGACGCCACCCACGGTTGTGGTGATATTGGTGACACCACCGCTGCTCTAGACGGGGATCCCGGGAGCGGTGACAGGGAGCAGCTTGGTTGGTAGTTCTCCCCTCCGTGGGTAGGGGGGTTGGTTGTCCCGGGGCCCGGTGATGGGGTAGGTAGGGATGATCACAGGCGGGTTGCGGGGCCTGGTGAGGTGCAGGGTCGCGGGGGCAGCGCTGTGCCGCACGGCACTGTGGTACTCACTCAGCCTGAGACGATGACACAGTTCTCGGTAAAACACACGGCTGGATGGACGAGTCCCCCAGACGGCTGCAGTTGCTTTTTCCCCGTAGGTTAGTGATGACTGTCTCTCCCTGCACCTATGTTCTATGTTGATTCCGATGGGTTCCCACCGGTAACCCGCTCCCCGACTTGGATGTGGGCCGGAGGAGGCCCTTTTGCCCGCAGGCGCTGGCCCTGGGAAACGGTTGCCCTTGGCGGTGGCGGTGTCTCCCTTTCACGGTTGGACGGTTGCCTTCTGTCGGGACTTGACTGTTTGGAAACCCAGGAGGTCCCCTTCACTAACGGATTTGGCAAATTCACAGCGACTCCTAGCCTTGCCGGGGTCCGAAAAGCCCCTGCCAATGGTGCTGGCTTCTCCTTGTGTACCGGTCCGGTACCGCCGGGCCACCGCCCATCCACGGTCCTTACGGCAAACTCCGATAGGCCACTCCTGCAGACGGTCACCACCGTCTGCCAACCTTGCTGCTCCGTCCGGGCCACACACCCGGACCAACTTCAGTCTGCTCGCTTGCCACTTCTAACACTCCTCTGTCTACTTCACCTCCTTCCACTTCCTCCTCCAAAACTAGACTGCCTGTTCTTCCCTTCTCCAGGACTGTGAACTCCTTGGTGGGTGGAGACCAACCGCCTGGCTCCACCCCCTGGTGTGGACATCAGCCCCTGGGGAAGGCAACAAGGATTTTGTGTCTGGCTTTGATGTGCCTAACCGGGGTGTAGGGTGTGGTGGTGTAGTTACCTGTGGCCCCTGGCTTGTCCAGGGCGCCACAATTGCACCCAGTCTTGAAGAGTGAAATCTGAAAGTTTGCAAATTACTTACAAACAAAATTTGCTTACATTTTTATCAAAGAATAAAATTTGCTAATTTTTTGCAAATGGATTCATGCAAAGCCAACATGACTGTAATTTAAAAAGGGCTAGGAACTGGATAAAATTATATATATATATATCTATTGCTATGAGTTGCAATTTTTCTGGGAGCCATGCTGTAATATTTAATTGCTCTACAGTGCCACCACAGGGGAAATGAAGTAATTACACAGCTCAAATTGAAATCAAATGTTGTCCATGTTATTATGTTTTATTATATATATATTTTTTGCTGTTCATTTAGCCGATGGCCTCCTTTTAGTAGTAGAAGCTAAAATCAGTGATTGCAGTTTAGCTGTATTATCTTTGGCAGTCTGAAATCAGTTCCTGCCTCAGCAGCATGCCAGACTAGTCCTTTGTTGTCCTCATGCTTTATATAGCACCAGCATCCCTGAAGGGACGTCGACTTATTCACTGCCCCGGCCGGGTCGCGTCCTCCCCCACATTCCCACGGCCATCCACGTGTCCTGTTGTCTTCTCCTCACCCCGGGGCCTGTGCATGCAGCACAGGCTCCCCAGGATTGTGCCTAGTACAAGCACGTACACATCGACCCTCCTCTTAAAGGGCCAGTGTGCTATTTCCACAAAATGCCTCTCAGCCTAAGGCACCTTCCCATTAGGGGAGGTGCCTGCACAACACCTTTAGTTAGTCAGTGTCCTGCCTGTCCAGCTAGTTATCAGGTTTCGGTGCTCCATTCCCTTTTATTCCTGTGTCCGTCACTCTGTACCTGCCTTCCCATACCTATCATTCCCTGCCGTGCCCACCATTCCTGTCCAAACCGGCCTGTCCAGCCTGCCTCCTTCACCGTGCCTGTACCTGTCTATGCCTGAGTCCATCACCTGCCCTGGAGGTCATCTGCCACAGTCCTGGTCACTGCCCTAGGAGTGATACCTGGCATTTGCCTTGTTGTGGGTGCTTATTAAGCCCCTCCCACTAAAGGGAAAGTCCGGGGTCCATTTTGTGGTCCAGTGGGTCCACTAGTCTAGCTTGCTGCCCCTACACAGACTGCAAGTGTTACACTTCACACTGCAGCAACTTAAATAGGAAAGCTGATATCAATTAGAGAAAAAAAAATATTAAGGATATTCAAGACTGAGAAAAAGGAGGAGCCTCTAACATGTGGAAGGAGTCTATGTAATTTTATTTTACAATTTAGTTATTTTATCATAGTCTCTGCAAATTCAATGCCTCTTGTAAAAATTCATTCATGAGAGCCCAACAGCCAGCGACAAGGCGTATCTTTTTGTTTGGACCCTAACCTAATAAGCCTCTATCCGGGAACTTTTCCCTTCAGCGTAAGGTGTTTTCAATTAAGCTGGGTCCTACATGCTTATAAAATTATAAACTTTTCGTCTGAGTAGACGCATATAAGGTTAGGGACTCAACAAAGAGATACGCCTTGTCGCTGGCTGTTGGGCTTTCATAAAGTGGCCAAATTGTGCCTTTAAGTATCTAATTTTTTAAACATAGTTGCAATAGCAGTAATGCCATTCCAAATTCCCATATTCAATGTTGGCATGTTATAGCAGTTCAGAGTGCAGCTGTGCTTTTTTTATCTGGTAAAAATGTAGACATTGGTCAGAATTAATCAAATTTCTTTAGACAACGGTTCCAGGCTGATTTATTCCAGACAAGTACATTCTGCAAATTCATTAAATTCTCAGTACAGTACAATTCTCTGCATAATCAGAGAGAATACACACCTCCTTCATCTCTTTTCTTTTTCATCCAGTTCTTTCCATTGTGCAGAAAGATTCCGCTCGTTCACACTTTTTTTTTACTGGTTTTTTTTTTCCAGCAAATATGGGCGAAGTATTAACCTCATATACCATATAACATGAAAGGAAAGAAATGAAAAGGTTAGTGACAAAGGGTCTCGAATTGTATTTTAAAGTGATTAGAGAATAGGTAAGTGCTGGAGGCACAACAGCTTCAGTGCTTCTATTACGGAAAGGATTCTTTACTGTAAGAGTTGTGAACCTTTAGAAGAACCAGCACTGCCATTGTTTCCAGCAGAATAAGAAAACAACCTTAAGTAAAGTTTTTCTGAGACCCATTTTTTAGATGCAAAGCTGTTAAATATACCTCTCCTTGTACTCAATACCTCTGGCAAAATATGGAGATGCTATCCCACATCCCTCATAGGTTCAAACTGGTTATAATATGTCCAGGAAATGTCCTGATTCTCTTGTTTTCTAACATTTCATCTACTCTTTTTTTTTTCTTTTTTCAGCATTCTGACAGCACTATAGGAGCCAGAACATTATTATTATATTTCCCAACAAGCTTTACACTTACCATTATCCAATGGATTTCTTGTTTTGAGCATAAAGCTCAATTCTCTGCTATGCAGTTAGACAGGGGAGCAGCAACACAGTCTACACTTATTGTTGAAAAACAAAGCCCCACCCCTGCTTCCTGTAGAGTGAGAAACCACCCCACCACTTCCTTTATACAAAGCCCCACCCCTGCTTCCTGTAGAGTGAGAAACCACCCCACCACTTCCTTTATACAAAGCCCCACCCCTGCTTCTGGTAGAGTAACCACCCCACCACTTCCTTTATACAAAGCCCCACCCCTGCTTCTTGTAGAGTAACCACCCCACCACTCCCTTTATACAAAGCCCCACCCCTGCTTCTGGTAGAGTAACCACCCCACCACTCCCTTTATACAAAGCCCCACCCCTGCTTCCGGTAGAGTGAGAAACTACCCCACCACTCCTTTTATACAAAGCCCCACCCCTGCTTCCGGTAGAGTGAGAAACCACCCCACCACTCCCTTTATACAAAGCCCCACCCCTGCTTCTGGTAGAGTGAGAAACCACCCCACCACTCCCTTTATACAAAGCCCCACCCCTGCTTCTGGTAGAGTGAGAAACCACCCCACCACTCCCTTTATACAAAGCCCCACCCCTGCTTCCGGTAGAGTGAGAAACCACCCCACCACTCCCTTTATAAAAAGCCCCACCCCTGCTTCTGGTAGAGTGAGAAATCACCTCACCACTTCCTTTATACAAAGCCCCACCCCTGCTTATAGTACAGTGAGAACCCACTTACTTTCTTTAGAGAGACAAAATCCCACCTCTGCTTACAGTAGAGTATTTATAGTATTTATAGAGACAAAGCCCCACTCCTACTTACAGTAGTGTGAGAAGCCCCGACAACTGCTTCATATAGGAAGACAAAGCTCCACCTCTGCTTACAGTAGCATGAAAAGCCCCAAACACCGCTTCCTTTAGAGAGGCAAAGACAGGAGAGCAGAAACAGAGTCTACACTTATCATTGAAAAACAAAGCCCCACCTCTGCTTCCAGTAAAGTGAGAAGCTACCCCCACTGCTTCCTTTGGAGAGATAAAGCCCCACCTCTGCTTAAAGTAGCATCAGAAGCCCCTACCCTCACTTTCTTTATAGAGACAAAGACAAGAAAGCAGAAACAAAGTCTACACTTATCATTGAAAAACAAAGCCCCACCTCTGCTTCCAGTAAAGTGAGAAGCTACCCCCACTGCTTTCTTTGGAGAGACAAAGCCCCACCTCTGCTTAAAGTAGCATCAGAAGCCCCTACCCTCACTTTCTTTATAGAGACAAAGACAAGAAAGCAGAAACAAAGTCTACACTTATCATTGAAAAACAAAGCCCCACCTCTGCTTCCAGTAAAGTGAGAAGCTACCCCCACTGCTTCCTTTGGAGAGACAAAGCCCCACCTCTGCTTAAAGTAGCATCAGAAGCCCCTACCCTCACTTTCTTTATAGAGACAAAGACAAGAAAGCAGAAACAGAGTCTACACTTATTGTTGAAAAACAAAGCCCCACCCCTGCTTCCAATAGAGTGAGAAACCACCCCACCACTTCCATTAGGGAGACAAAGCCCCACCCCTGCTTATAGTAGCATGAGAAGCCCCCAGCTCCACTTCCTTTAGAGAGGCAAAGACAGGAGAGCAGAAACATAGTCCACACTTATCTTTAAAAAAAAAACTCCACCCCTACTTCCAGTAAAGTGAGAAACCATCCCACCACTTCCCTTAGAGAGACAAAGCCCCACCCCCACTTACAGTAGAGTGAGATGCTCCCACCCCTGCTTGCTTTAGGGAGACAAAGGTCCACCCATGCTTAAAGTAGTACAGTAGTGTGAGAAGCCTCCACCTACACTTCCTTCAGAGAGGCAAAAACAGGAGAGCAGGAACAGAGTCCACACTTATCGTTGAAAAACAAAGCCCCACCCCTGCTTCCAGTAGTATGAGAAGCCACCCCACCGCTTCCTTTAGAGACAAAGCCCCACCCCCACTTACAGTAGTGTGAGATGCTCCCACCCCCACTTCCTTTAGGGAGACAAAGCTGCTTACAGTAGTACAGTAGTGCAAGAAGCCTCCACCTACACGTCTTTAGAGAGACAAAGACAGGAGACCAGAAACAGAGTTCACAGTTATTGTTGAAAAGCAAAGCCCCACCCCTGCTTAAGGTAGAGTGAGAAACCCCCATTTTCTCCACAGCGACAAAGACCCACCCCTGCCTACAGTTGAATAAGACACCCTCACCCCCACTTTCTTTAGAGAGATAAAGCCCCACCGCTGCTTTCAGTAGAGTGATAAGTCTCCACCCCAACTTCCAATAGGGAGATAAAACCCCACCCACACTTTCAGTAGTGAGACGCCCCATCCCCACTTTCTTAAGAAACAAAGTCCCACCTCTACTTTCTGTAGAGAACAAAAAGCTTCAACACCCCCACCCTCTGTGCCTCTGCTGTTACAGACTAATTACATTTCTGGCTTTTGCAGTCACCACTAGGTGGAGCTTTAGAGTTTGTTGTATATCATTGCAGTACTGAGATCCATGGACAGATTCTCCTAGTGGTGGATCTGTTCTCTACTCTTTAATAGGCAGATAGCAGGAAAACATTACTGCTGGGTCAGAATATAAGAATACCCCATTAGGAGAGTAGATTTTGAAAAATGGAGACACATTTTCCTCAAGGGGGTGAGATTCATTTTCAAACAAAATTACTTCTTCAAAAACCAAATGCAGAAACGCACATTATATCCAGAAAGACATTTATAGGCGCGATGGTTAATTAGCTAAGATTTGTAACTTATCGCAAATGATTTTGAAATTAAAATTAGTAATGAGAATAGAAAATTCTTCGCTAATTAAGATATTTTTTGGGACACGATTTCATACATTAAATTCATCTCTCCCCAAAAGGGACTAAAATGTAAAACTGTATCACATTCACAGTCAGGAAAGGGAATCAATAAAATCGCATCAAAGCCATTTAAAACATTCCCTTTACATGATTAGCAATAGCAATATAACAATTTCTTCCTTAAAGGAATCTGTCAGCAGGTTTTTGCTATCTCATCTGAGAGCAGCACGATGTAGGCAAAAAGTCCCTGAATCCAACAATGTATCCCTTCTTTTACTGGGTGCAGCCATTCTGACATAATCAGAGGTTTTATCTTGAGCCATGCAGCAGAGCTGAGAAAGCTGCCTCCGCCCACACCAGGCTCTCTGTATACAAAGTCTATAGACAGTGAGCTGGTCAGGGAGAGTGCCAGACTACCTGATATCTAGCTGACCTAGTACAGACATGATGATTTCCTGAAGCTAAAATAAACATTGCAGGTAAACAATTTGATAAGAGAAGCATCTCTAAAATTTGTGTGTTAAGTTACACTTACAGCATTGTGCCTTCAGATTACGTAGCAAAAACCTGCTGACATATTCCCTTTAAAACTTATTAGTAGTCATATGGTTGTATATATTAAAAAGTAATTTAATAAAATTAGTTACAGGTTTATGTATAAAGTGACTCCACCAGCAGAATGAGTGCAGCTCTGGAGTATACTACAGGAGGTAACTCCGGATCAGTAATGTAATGTATGTACACAGTGACTGCACCAGCAGAATAGTGAGTGCAGCTCTGGAGTATAATACAGGAGGTAACTCAGGATCAGTAATGTAATGTATGTACACAGTGATTACACCAGCAGAATAGTGAGTGCAGCTCTGGAGTATAATACAGGAGGTAACTCAGGATCAGTAATGTATGTACACAGTGACTGCACCAGCAGAATAGTGAGTGCAGCTCTGGAGTATAATACAGGAGGTAACTCAGGATCAGTAATGTAATGTATGTACACAGTGATTACACCAGCAGAATAGTGAGTGCAGCTCTGGAGTATAATACAGGAGGTAACTCAGGATCAGTAATGTAATGTATGTACACAGTGACTGCACCAGCAGAATAGTGAGTGTAGCTCTGGAGTATAATACAGGAGGTAACTCAGGATCAGTAATGTAATGTATGTACACAGTGATTACACCAGCAGAATAGTGAGTGCAGCTCTGGAGTATAATACAGGAGGTAACTCAGGATCCGTACAGGATAAATAATGTAAGTAAATAAGACTTGAACACAATGATATTATATATATTATATATATATAGCACATACAGAGCTAACCACTGGGCCACCATAGAGAGGTAACCACTGAGCCACCCTACAGGGGTAACCACTGAGCTGCCGTGTTACTAATGTTCCTTTGATGGTTGCAGATACTTTACATTTTCTGCTTTTTGCTGATACTCTCATCCCTTTTTGCAGCTCAGATAAAACCGGTCGGTATCATTAACACTCCTATAAATAAAATCTGTATACGAGATGGTTTCCGTCCTCAACTTTTTTTTTTCCAGTGAAATTACTTAAAATCTCTTTAAAATCGAACGTTCGGCAACAAGGTTAAATGAAAGTTTGTGAACCGAAGCTATCCTTGAATCTTCCACCAAATGCTTCTTCTTCCCTCTTCAGTGATTAGGATAGATCTAACAGAAAATGAGTTCTGAAGCTATTAATTCCTGTAATAGAATGTCTGCGGATTAGTGACATGTGAACCTTCTCACACTGCATATATCAAAGGCACCGCTCTCTTTGTTCACATTTTGTGTGTGCTGTGACTGAGGCTGTGACACTTTGATTGGACATAATGCATACATTTCCCAAACCAGATAAGACAGGGGTTCCATGCTCCGATTCCCCAGGTTCCGCTGTCCTACTCTTTATTCCGGCACCTTCCTTCTGATTAGACAATTATGTAATATTTCGCAGTAATGTGCATAGCAAATATTCCTATCCACTTCTGTTATGAGAACCTTAAAGAGGTAAAGGGACATAACCACATTTTTTTTTTTTTTCCAAAAACCGCGCCACATCTGTCACCAGGTTGTGTCTGGTATTAGTTCATTTTCATTGAAAGGTTTGGTGCAGAGCTGCAATAACAGAACTAGTGATTGGTGGTCCACAGTTACCCAGGATCAGCAGGTCCAACCAGGTTAACCCACCCCTTTCTGGTCCAGAATTGATTCCGGATATCTGGCCAGACCCTGATCCCCCTATAAGTCTTAAGGACCCAAATCATATTCTTTAAAATGGCGGTAAAAGGGATCAGAGCAAGCGGGTTATACTTATCAATCGCACAGCTGTAACGCTACTTCCAGGGCCACTCATTAACCTCATTCATATGCACTGCTTCCCCCACCCACCGGCAGTCCCGGCATCTGTGATTGGATGCAGTCAGACTGTGCTCTCAAACTGAGTGACAGCGTGTCTGACTGCAACCAATCACAGATGCGGTGTGCGTTTCTATATTTGTGTAGAAATAAATAAATAATAAAACTGGTGTATGTTAGGTTACCTGCGGTCACAGGTAGAGAACCATTGTTACCTCCAGCTGTAACCACAAATAAATTGAGTAACGTCACGGCTCATCATGGCAGCTCAATCAGTCTCTGCCTGAAGCCACAGCGTGTGGACATGTTCTGTGCCTGCGCCCTGTGCCTTCACTATGTATGTAGCAGAGCTGGAATCATTGTGGGACCTCATGTGGATTACTTCGGACCTGCAGGGGTGTTATGGGGGTTAATAAAGGGGTGAAAAGGGATTTTTTTTTTTTTTTTGTATTTTATTTCAAATGAAGGATATTTTTGGTGTTTATCTTTATTTCGTTTCACTTATGGATTAGTAATGAGGATCTCATAAATGACACACATTACTAATCTAGTGATTAGAGTAAGCTGTGAGCTGTCATTAACCCCTTATTACCCCAATTGCCAGCACACCAAGGCAATTGGGATGAGCCAGGTAAATTTGTGGGATTGTCACATCTAATGGATGCGACAATCCTGGGTGGCTGCAGGCTGCTATTTTTAGACTGGTGGGCCCAATACGCATGGGTCTCGCAAGCCTGAAAATACCAGCCTCCAGCTGTTGGATTTATCTTGGCTGGTAATCAAAATTGGGAAGGAACATATGCCGTTTTTAAAATTCTTTATTTAAATAATTAAAAAAAAAATCCCCATACGGTTCATCTTATTTTGATACACAGCCAAGATAAGCGCACGGCTGGGGGCTGCAGGCTGTAGCCGTAGGCTTTATCTGTGCTGGGCATCAAAATATTGGGAGACCCTAAACTAATGAATTTATTTGTTTTTACACCAATATAGACACGCAGACAGTGTCTGTAATTGTAAGTATTCAGACATGCTGTAATACAGGGAGGGTGAGCGGTCTGACTGCAACCAATCACAAACGCAGGGACTCTCGGTGGGCGGAGGAAGCAGTGCATATTGATGAGTGATAATGAGCGGTCAGGAATTATAACAAGAAGGAACTAGATCTCAAAAAGCATTTATCAAAGGCTTTAAATTACTAAGCGTGGTCCCTTTAAATTCTCTTACATAAAGGACGGAGAACTGAAATCTGAGTTGTTAAATAAAAGAATAGACAAAAAGGTCACGGACAACTGATGTTTATGTATATTTTTTCCAATAACAACTTGTACAATGTATCACTGCCAGTTTACCATTTTCGTAATGTTCAATATGAAAAATTGATTGACTATGTAAATTTACAAGAAATGATAAAGTTAAGGAGCAATGATGGTAAAAAATAGAAAACATCCCATTCCACAAGGGCCATACATATTTGAAGAATTGTTAACAAGAAAAGAAGCCGGAAAACAGGATAAACTCTACACGGTTCACTAATCTCATCTGATCGCCACATAATATATTAATACATACAAGACTGATGTGGAGGCAAAAAGGAAGATGGAGGAGATTGGCAGTATTATAGTAGTTATATTCCTGTACACAGAGGCAGTATTATAGTAGTTATATTCTTGTACATAGGAGCAGTATTATAGTAGTTATATTCTTGTACATAGGGGGCAGTATTATAGTAGTTATATTCTTGTACATGGGGGCAGTATTATAGTAGTTATATTCTTGTACATAGGAGCAGTATTATAGTAGTTATATTCTTGTATATAGGGGCAGTATTATAGTAGTTATGTTCTGTACATAGGGGCAGCATTATAGTAGTTATATTCTTGTATATAGGAATAGTGTTATAGTAGTTATATTCTTGTACATAGGAGGCAGTATTATAGTAGTTATATTCTTGTATATAGGGGCAGTATAATAGTAGTTATATTCTTGTACATAGGGGCAGTATTATAGTAGTAGTTATATTCTTGTACATAGGGGCAGTATTATAGTAGTTATATTCTTGTATATAGGGGCAGTATTATAGTAGTTATATTCTTGTATATAGGGGCAGTATTATAGTAGTTATATTCTTGTATATAGGAATAGTGTTATAGCAGTTATATTCTTGTACATAGGGGGCAGTATTATAGTAGTTATATTCTTGTTCATAGGGGCCGTATTATAGTAGTTATATTCTTGTATATAGGGGTAGTATAATAGTTATATTTTTGTACATAGGGGCAGTATTATAGTAGTTATATTCTTGTACATAGGAGCAGTATTATAGTAGTTATATTCTTGTATATAGGGGCAGTATTATAGTAGTTATGTTCTGTACATAGGGGCAGCATTATAGTAGTTACATTCTTGTACATAGGGGCAGTATTATAGTAGTTATATTCTTGTATATAGGAATAGTATTATAGTAGTTATATTCTTGTACATAGGAGGCAGTATTATAGTAGTTATATTCTTGTATATAGGGGCAGTATAATAGTAGTTATATTCTTGTACATAGGGGCAGTATTATAGTAGTAGTTATATTCTTGTACATAGGGGCAGTATTATAGTAGTTATATTCTTGTATATAGGGGCAGTATTATAGTAGTTATATTCTTGTATATAGGGGCAGTATTATAGTAGTTATATTCTTGTATATAGGAATAGTGTTATAGCAGTTATATTCTTGTACATAGGGGGCAGTATTATAGTAGTTATATTCTTGTTCATAGGGGCCGTATTATAGTAGTTATATTCTTGTATATAGGGGTAGTATAATAGTTATATTTTTGTACATAGGGGCAGTATTATAGTAGTTATATTCTTGTACATAGGAGCAGTATTATAGTAGTTATATTCCTGAACATAGGGGGCAGTATTATAGTACTTATATTCTTCTACAGAAGGGCAGTATTATAGTAGTTATATTCTTGTACATAGGGGTAGTATTATAGTAGTTCTTGTACATAGGAGCAGTATTATAGTAGTTATATTCTTGTACATAGGAGCAGTATTATAGTAGTTATATTCTTAAATAAAAAAAGAGAAAAGGCTAGGCACTGCAAGCCCAGGTGTGTACTCACGAGGCTGTGGTTTTTCCTTGGATCACAGATCTCCAGCCGGTCCCTGTGGTGCTCAGCCAAGGTATAGAAATCCAATATGAGCTTCAAATAAGAAGGAATGGCGGCAACTCACTGGTAAACGTTAACGGCAATTTTTATTGCACAATCTGCAGCATTGTTACAATGTAACCAGGGAGGGGGGAGTGCAGGGGCGCCGGACAGGATTTCTGTATCTGCGGCGCTGTTGCAACAAGTAAAAAACGCTACTGCATCCTCCCTCCCTGAAAAAATATTGGTATCTTCAGGATCTGTGATATCAACATCCACGACATCCATTGTGTAAGAGTAAATATACACCTTTTTATTCTATAATGGGTTGCGTGCTCTATAGCCAAGAAACAGTCCACACAAGCAGTAATAAAAAAGAGAAAAGGCTAGGCACTGCAAGCCCAGGTGTGTACTCACGAGGCTGTGGTTTACCAGTGAGTTGCCGCCATTCCTTCTTATTTGAAGCTCATATTGGATTTCTATACCTTGGCTGAGCACCACAGGGACCGGCTGGAGATCTGTGATCCAAGGAAAAACCACAGCCTCGTGAGTACACACCTGGGCTTGCAGTGCCTAGCCTTTTCTCTTTTTTATTACTGCTTGTGTGGACTGTCTCTTGGCTATAGAGCACGCAACCCATTATAGAATAAAAAGGTGTATATTTACTCTTACACAATGGATGTCGTGGATGTTGATATCACAGATCCTGAAGATACCAATATTTTTTCAGGGAGGGAGGATGCAGTAGCGTTTTTTACTTGTTGCAACAGCGCCGCAGATACAGAAATCCTGTCCGGCGCCCCTGCACTCCCCCCTCCCTGGTTACATTGTAACAATTCTGCAGATTGTGCAATAAAAATTGCCGTTAACGTTTACCAGTGAGTTGCCGCCATTCCTTCTTATTTGAAGCTCGTAGTTATATTCTTGTACATAGGGATAGTATTATAGTAGTTATATTCTTGTACATAGGAGCAGTATTATAGTAGTTATATTCTTGTACATAGGGGTAGTATTATAGTAGTTCTTGTACATAGGAGCAGTATTATAGTAGTTATATTCTTGTACATAGGAGCAGTATTATAGTAGTTATATTCCTGAACATAGGGGGCAGTATTACAGTAGTTATATTTTTGTATATAAGGGGCAGTATTATAGTACATATATTCTTCTACAGAAGGGCAGTATTATAGTAGTTATATTCTTGTACATAGGGGCAGTATTATAGTAGTTATATTATTGTACATAGGGACAGTATTATAGTAGATATATTCTTGTACATAGGGGCAGTATTATAGTAGATATATTCTTGTACATAGGGGCAGTATTATAGTAGTTATATTCTTGTACATAGGGGGCAGTATTATAGTAGTTATATTCTTGTACATAGGAGCAGTATTATAGTAGTTATATTCTTGTACATAGGAGCAGTATTATAGTAGTTATATTCTTGTACATAGGGGCAGTATTATAGTAGTTATATTCTTGTACATATGGGGCAGTATTATAGTAGTTATATTCTTGTGCATAGCGGTAGTATTATAGTAGTTATATTCTTGTACATAGGAGCAGTATTATAGTAGTTATATTGTTGTACATAGGGGCAGTATTATAGTAGTTATATTCTTGTACATAGGGGCAGTATTATAGTAGTTATATTCTTGTACATAGGGGCAGTATTATAGTAGTTATATTCTTGTACATAGGATGCAGTATTATAGTAGTTATATTCTTGTACATAGGGGGCAGTATTATAGTAGTTATATTCTTGTACATAGGAGCAGTATTATAGTAGTTATATTCTTGTACATAGGAGCAGTATTATAGTAGTTATATTCTTGTACATAGGGGCAGTATTATAGTAGTTATATTCTTGTACATATGGGGCAGTATTATAGTAGTTATATTCTTGTGCATAGCGGTAGTATTATAGTAGTTATATTCTTGTACATAGGAGCAGTATTATAGTAGTTATATTGTTGTACATAGGGGCAGTATTATAGTAGTTATATTCTTGTACATAGGGGCAGTATTATAGTAGTTATATTCTTGTACATAGGGGCAGTATTATAGTAGTTATATTCTTGTACATAGGGGCAGTATTATAGTAGTTATATTCTTGTACATAGGATGCAGTATTATAGTAGTTATATTGTTGTACATATGGGGCAGTATTATAGTACTTACATTATATTAGATAGAAGGCAGTTATTTCCAGTTTCTTATGTTTTTTTTCATGTAGACTCTCTATCAGTTGATGGATCTTTCTTTTCTCATAGTAGAAGTAATGACACCGGTCACATTATAAACATGTTCAGACGATCACTGAATATTAAACCGGATGAGGTGAATGTATCACATAACCTTTTGGACAAAAATGAAATATAAAATTGAAATTGCCTGTGTGCTTCTGCTTTCAATCTGTCACATCACGCGAGCGAGCGGCGTGCACCGGCCAGTCATACACTCATCTATTGAGTTGGTTGTCCCTCCGGTTGGCCTTGCCACTTTTGATTGCTGTTCAATGAACCTGTTAAAAGCTCATGCTTCCTTCTAAAAGTAGTGTGAAGTGCGCTAAAAAGAGGTGGATATGCCAATCTGTGAAAGTCATCTTAATTGCTTTTACAGCTGGAGCGGAATACTTGAATTACTGTATATAATACCCACAAGTCTAGTCACTCGATAATCCCAGTGAAATTGGTCTATTTGCCACCAATTCTTCACGCTTCATTTAAAGACAGATGTCAGCTTTCAGCAGGAATTTTACTGTATTTTATAGCTGATTTTAATTCCCATTTTCCAAAAGGGAAAAATGACCATAACATAAAGTATCAAACTGTAAATAAAATAAATAAAACAAAGCCAGAGAAATAGTAAAAGATAGTATAAACCTTATGGAAAAGTGTTGGGTCTTTGAAGGATGTCAATACCTAAGGAGGAGCAAAGCGTTCATAAATTAATCAAATTTGCTTATGAATTTTTGGAAATTTGATATATACAAATCTGACATTTTTTCAGGATTTATGTGGGTGGGAGAAGAGGTAAACAGACTAGTAGATAAAATATTAACTGTGATGACTGCCACAAGGTGGCGCTAGACACTACTTGCATGCAGTAAATGGAGAGGTAGTCAGTCAGGCTGAGATCATAAACTAGGAGAGGTCAGGATACAAGTCGAAGGTCAGGGTTCCAGGAGAGTATGTACAAGATACAGGGAGCAGGCGAGGATGCTGTCAGGAGGAAGTCCGAGGTCAGAAGCCGGGAAGTCACAACAGAAAAATTACTTCCTTGCACAAGATACTCTTTGTCCTCTGTCTTTGTCCGTCATTTAATAATAAAAATTACTTCCTTGCACAAGATACTCTTTGTCCTCTGTCTTTGCAGAAATAGGGGAGGACAGGCAGAAACAGGTCAACAGTAGACATGAGCCACCACCCTAGTGTTCGAGTTCCGTTCGGTTCGTCGAACTTGGGGTGTATTCGTCGAACGTTCGTCGAACACTTTCGAACACCTTCGGACACAATGAAAACAATGGCAGGCAAACACTAACACATACAATCATGCACAAACCCGAACGCACACACACATATTATGCTCACCTTACCTTCTGTTCCATTGCCGGCCTCCTGGGACTTGCAGTTCGCCGGTACAAGATGTGTATCAGGTAAACACCGTGACCAATGCCGAAACATCCGCTGCCAGAGCGCTGACGTCAAAGGCAGGAGCCATTTGCCTCTGATTGGCCAGCGCGCTGCCTTTGAGTAGCGTCTGACAGAGGAAGTTCCTCCCTTGTCGAACAACTCGATCACCTAAAACAGGTTGAATTTGAGATTGGCGAAAAGTTCAATTCGAACACCGCTCATCTCTAGTCAACAGCAGTCCAGAGTCGAGAGGCCAAGATCTGGACACTGAGAATATGGGAGCCAACAGCACAACTGTAACCAGGAAGTACGACTGGCAGCGTCCTGAGCTACTGTTACGCCACCACCGGAGTCCGCTCCAGGGACTTCTGCTCTGATTGCCAGGCGATGCCATGTTCCTGCCATGGATGGTGCTGGTGATGAGAGAGGAGTCGATGCCAGCGGCATCGGTGGGCGCAGACTCCGATCATCCACTGGGCTGGGTTATCTTGGGATCTGCAGTACCACTGGCTGACTATAGGTGGCGTGTGTCTGCCAGCTGAAGTTGTCAGCGTTCAGCTACAGCCAATGGAAAGACACCCTTTTTAGTTCCCCTCCTGTCTGCTGACCTCTGCCAGAGATAGTTCTGATTTCCTGGCTCCTGATCTGCCCTATTCTGTTTTGTGATTCCTGTGTGCTGACTTCTGCGTGTTTTCTGACTACCCTTCTGCCTGCTATTTTTGTACGTCGCTGCCCGATCCGGATTTGACCTCTGCTACGTTTTCTGATTACGTCCTTGTCTGTCGATTCTGTCCCTGTTCTGCTATTCCTGGCTTAACCCTGCCTGACGACTACTCTCATCGGACTGCAGCCTTCCACAGGTAGTGATCTCCAGGGCCCCGTGTAATTCCAAATCCCTGTATAGGGGTTAAAGGGTTTTAGGGTTCTGGGGGTCCTGCTTGGTGAGTGGCTTCCCTCTAGCCTGTCCATTACAGCCCGTCTGAGCCTGTTGATCCAGGCAGGCGTTACAGCTACCATGCTCCCTAATGAAGCAGAGCAATCATCAGGACCGAGAGACATCTGCATGAGCACCTCCCAGGACCATTGTGAAAAACCACCAGCAGAGCATTCATCCTGCAAAATGCTCTGCACCATAGACAACCTACTGGCCCTGCAGGAGAGCATGGCAAAATAATACAGAATGTCCTGCACAATGGAATTGGGACACTAAGGCGGGCTTTGCACGTTGCGACATTGCAAGCCGATGCTGCGATGTCGCACGCGATAGTCCCCGCCCCTGTCGCAGGTGCGATATCTTGTGATAGCTGGCGTAGCGATAATTATCGCTACGCCAGCTTCACATGCACTCACCTGCCCTGCGACCGTCGCTCTGGTCGGCGACCTGCCTCCTTCCTAAGGGGGCGGGTCGTGCGGCGTCACAGCGACGTCACACGGCAGGCGGCCAATGGCGGCGGAGGGGCGGAGATGAGCAGGATGTAAACATCCCGCCCACCTCCTTCCTTCCGTATAGCCGCCGGCGGCAGGTAAGGAGATGTTCCTCGTTCCTGCGGCTTCACACACAGCGATGTGCGCTGCCGCAGGAACGAGAAACAACATCGTACCTGTCGCGGCACCGGCATTATGGAAATGTCAGAGCCTGCACCGATGATACGATTAACAAGCGCAAAAGCGTCGTTATCGTATCATCTAGGATTTACACACTACGACATGGCAAGTGACGCTGGATGTGCGTCACTTTCGATTTGACCCCACCGACATCGCACCTGCGATGTCGTAGTGTGCAAAGCCACCCTAAGCTGTTCTTGCCAGAACAACTTACCACCGGTCCTCCACCGGTTTACACGCACATCCACTGCAGTTCTTCTTCACATCAGGATGTCAAAATGTAGTTGAGGCTTAGCTGGTGCCAAAATGATGAAAAGAAGACCAGATCCAGTTCCAGGAGCCTTAAAGGAGTTATTTCCTTTAAGTAAATCAATATGTCCAGAAGAAAGTTATTATGAAAAAACAAACACAATGTTCTCACCTTCCCCAGGTTCACCTACGATCTGGTTCATATGGGGGTAGAAGTCAGAAAAAAAGTATGGCATGCTTTTTCAGATACCGTAAGATAGACCTACAATAAGTGTGAAATGGAACAGATGGAAAGTATACAGCTGCATTCACTTGGACTGAATGATCTGTTACTCCTGGGTGTGGCTTAGATATGCATGGGTGTAACGTTTTATCTTCAGGGATGTGTCATACTATGAAGATTAGAATGTTACACCCCTGCATATCTAAGCCCCACCCAAGAGTAACAGATCATTTAATACAAGTGAATGCAGGATTTACATTTAAAGGGAATCTTTTAGTAGGATATACCCTCCTAAGCCATATGAACATATAGGTGTTATGGTCCCCGAGGAGCGGCAAGCGTCCGAGAGTGGACTCACTGGGCCGCACATCGGACTACCCTTGAGGAACTAACCTTGAGCTAATCCGCTATGCAGAGACTGCCAGGCACAGCCCCAGGGGGCCTAAATGCACGACTGCCGAGACCAGTAGTTAAGCTCTAACTGACAGGAGAGTCTCTGACTGAGGTCCAGTACGGATGTGCACAGATGTATCGGCATGGACGAGAAATTACAGATGTGGCAACGGGACATGGTATCCCAGTTGTGGCAGCATGGAGGTGGTGGCTCAGATGTAGCAGTCCAGAAGTGGTAACTCAGATGTGACAGCATGGAGGTGGTGACTCAGATGTAGCAGTCCAGAAGTGGTGACTCAGATGTAGCAGTCCAGAAGTGGTGACTCAGATGTAGCAGTCCAGAAGTGGTAACTCAGATGTAGCAACACAGAGGTGGTGACTCGGATGTGGCAGTCCAGAAATGATGACTCAGAAGTGGCAGCACAGAGGTGGTAACTCAGATGTGACAACACAGAGGTGGTGACTCAGATGTAGCAACACAGAGGTGGTGACTCAGAAGTGGCAGCACAGAGGTGGTAACTCAGATGTGACAACACAGAGGTGGTGACTCGGATGTGGCAGTCCAGAAATGATGACTCAGAAGTGGCAGCACAGAGGTGGTAACTCAGATGTGACAACACAGAGGTGGTGGTAGCAGCAGGCTCTAGGAAGACACACAGATTAACTGGTACTAGGACTCGTGATGCAGGACTAGACACAGAAACAGATATGGGACCTGAGGACTAGCAACACTACTACGTATAGGTAATGTTGCTCAGACACCTCCCCTAAGGGAGGAGTGTCTTAAATACCTTCAGGGTGAATGCTGATTTCAAGTGTCACTTCCGGAATAGGATGTTGGCCCTTTAAGAAAGGGGGCATTGCTGCATGCACCCTTCGGGCACTCCAAGAAGGCATGTGTGTGGTTTGGAAGCAGGCGGAGGCTGCAGCAGGCCCCGGGGCAGAAATGGAGTGCACAGACTTGCCGGTCAGGTGAGGGGAACGAGCGCACCCACCAAGGCATGGGGGTGGGACTATGCAGGGGCGCCCTTGTTAGGACCAGGCGCTACAATAGGTCATATGGTGTTTGAATAAAATGATATCTTGATATCTGCAATCTGATATTTCAGTCCAGAGAACTCCACATTTTTCTTAATATGTAAATGAACTGCTAATATCTATGGGTTGGACATAATGTCCTCGAGACTCTGCCTCCAGAGCTTAATTTACATAAAAGGGGGCATTACCAGTGTGAGACATGTAGATCAGGAGTGCGGACTGTCAGTCATTACATGTCTCAGAAACACCATAGAGAAAGGATGGGCATGTCAGACTTCTTTCTTTGGCTTATAAAGTGTCTTTCTTTTCACCATTCTGAGCTGTTTGCTGAGTAAAGTCTATTTCACTTATTTACAAACCGTTTTGACCTGAGATCACCAATAACAAATAGTTGGAAAAGAAACCCTGGAAGTGTCACCTTACGTCAACTGGACCTTGTCAAGGCAAAGACGAGCAGCAAATATCACGTTTGGACATTTTGTCTTTTTCCAGTGTTTTCTGCTTTTAGATCTGACGCTTTATTTTATATTACACAGAACTTGACAATTACTATTATATTCCTGGTCGCTTTGTCCGGAAAAGATAAAAATAAAGCAGAGAATTGCCGAAATCGTGAAAAAGAAAATAATAATAGTGCGGTAGATTTGGATGTCAACATCTATCCGCAGAGATGCTCAAAGGACAAAAGAGAGAGGAAAAAGGACACCTCCAAAAAAATATATAAATCTTTAAAAATAACCTGTGTTAATGGACCTTTTGTATTCATGCACTTACATCAGGGACCAGTGTACAGCCCGCAATGTGAAAAAGCACAATAGAAATGTCACTTCTGTAGCAAAATTGTTACAAAAGCCATACAATTTACATTAAATAGAGGCATTTATGATAACAATTATGGAATGTTACAAAACAATGGAAAATATGGAAGAAGAGAGAAAAAATTCAAAGCAGAATTCTGTAGCTACAAAGGAGGAGGAGGAGGAGGAGGATTGTAGGAGCCAAGAGAGGAGGAAGTCAATGTGTGCGAGAGCCAAGATAGGAAGGAAGAACAGGGAGGGAAAAGGCAAATATGTGATATCTTGTGAGGGTAAAAATGTCCTGCAAGGTATGGGGAAGTACCAAGCAAATGACGAAAGGTAAGGGTAGGGAAACCCTGTGTCTAGGGAAGAGGGAGATGGTGACCCCTGACCAAACATACGGCTGGGCCCTGGGTTCCCTCATCACCCTAGATAGGATCCGCACCTCTGCGCCGAGCAGGATACCTGTCCCCTGGCTTCCCTCAGCACCCTAGATAGGTTCTGCACTTCTGCACCGAGCAGGATACCTGTCCCCTGGCTTCCCTCAGCACCCTAGATGGTTCTGCACCTCTGTGCTGAGCAGGATACCTGTCCCCTGGCTTCCCTCAGCACCCTAGATAGATTCTGCACCTCTGTGCTGAGCAGGATACCTGTCCCCTGGCTTCCCTCAGCACCCTAGATAGGTTCTGCGCCGAGCAGCATACCTGTCCCCTGGCTTCCCTCAGCACTCTAGCTAGGTTCTGCACTTCTGCACCGAGCAGGATACCTGTCCCCTGGCTTCCCTCAGCACCCTAGATGGTTCTGCACTTCTGCACCGAGCAGGATACCTGTCCCCTGGCTTCCCTCAGCACTCTAGCTAGGTTCTGCACTTCTGCACCGAGCAGGATACCTGTCCCCTGGCTTCTCTCAGCACCCCAGATTAGTTTCGCATCTCTGCGCCAAGCAGGATACCTGTCCCCTGGAATCACTGAGCACGCTAGAAAGGTTCTGCACCTAGCAGGATCCCTTGGTTTCCCTGACCATCCTAAATAGGTTCCGCACCACTGCGCCGAGCAGGATACCTGTCCCCTGGTTTCCCTGACCACCCTAGATAGGTTCCGCACCACTGCGCCGAGCAGGATACCTGTCCCCAAGCTTCCCTAACCACCCTATATAGGTTCTGCACCACTGCGACAAGCAACATACCTGTCCCCTGGTTTCCCTGACCACCCAAGATAGGTTCCGCACCTCTGTGCCGAGCAGGATACTTGTCCCCTGGCTTCCCTGACAACCTTGGATTAGTTTTGCACCTCTACGCCAAGCAGGATACCTGTGCCCTGGATTCACTGAGCACGCTAGATAGGTTCTGCACATAGCAGGATACCTGTGCCCTGGATTCACTGAGCACGCTAGATAGGTTCTGCACCTCTGCACATAGCAGGATATCTGTCCCCTGGCTTCCCTGACCACTCTAGATAGGTTCCGCACCTCTGCGCCGAGTAGGATACCTGTTTCCTGGCTTCCCTCACCACCCTAGCTTAGACCAAGGTATAAGATTAAGAGCCACATCGGCTTGAAACGCGTAAGACGTGTTTTTAACTTCTTCTGGATGTCCATCTAACGTTTGTTAGTTTTTATGTTTTTTTAAATAAAATGATGTTTTAATTAAACCATCTTTGGACATGATGCTGGACAGGAAACCCTTTTTCCAAATTGTATTGCCTGTCCCCTGGCTTCCCTGACCACCCTAGATAGGTTCCGCACCTCGGTGATGAGCAGGATACCTGGCCCTAGGCTGACCCTGATGTGGGCCCTAGGTAGGGAGCGGATGGGATCAGCTCTTCATCAATCCCACTAAGAGCTAAAGGACACATAGGGATAACAAACAAGGGAAAGTAACAAACAACTTATCTCCAAGAAGATTCAGGTAGAGAGACTACAACACAAAACAAAGTGACTCCAGATGAATGCAAGCCATGTCATCTACATGAAGGAAGGAGGAGGATGACGATTGCAAGGATAGAGGAGGCGCTGGGTAGAGACCAGTCATGCCCTTTGGACCGGATGTGAGTAGGTGACAGGTTCCCTTTAACTTTTGCACTTGGCATCCCCGCTACCTCTGGTGCCTACTAGACCTCACAACATCATGACCTCGCAGAGGCGCCAACAGCGTGCCGAACACCAAAGTAAATACCGGCTGTCACCGAGCACTAGATAAGCAGCACCAATCGAATGATAGCTAGCAACATGGTAGGCAGCCATTTAGGGAGTTACCCAACGTAACGCCACGTCACCATACGTCTATCAATTGCCAACACTTTTCCTTTGACTGGAATGAGTCTTTAAATATCGATTTCCATTGTTTTCGTCATATAGAGGTAGCGGATGATAAATTATATAATTCTGCTCTCTTCTCAGAAATCTCTGATTATTTCAGGCTATATATTGGGTCTTGGGGAGATAACATCCACCAGATATTGTCCCGTAGAACGTCAATGATTCAACTGAAGAAAGCAATAAATCTTCAGCTCAGCCGTCCGGCTTTTCACCGTCACCCGTCTCTACGGCTCGGATGCTCGTTGAATATGAAAAATGGGGTAAAGCGAATTTGTCAATGTAGTGTGAATGCATCTGAGCACCACTTGGGAGGACGAGTAGCCAAGCTTCAATTCTTCGCTTGCTCCTTCAGTATTTTGCCGACAGTGGGTGATTTATAGGCAGAGCGAGTACAGTCCCATAAATTACAAAGCCTCTGCTCATGATGTATAACGCTATAAATTACATTCTAAGAGGCAATATGGCATTTTAAACTGCTTTTAAATCCTGCTTTTTTTCCCCGCCTGATGATGAAGAGATGTCGGCTCCTCGGCCAAATCCGTTTTTAAAACTTTGACAAGTTGCCTAATAGAAAGAAAGTTATGTCGGAGAGGAATTAATATTCAGGAATTACTCCCATATTTCATTGATGCTTAATTATAAAACCTCTCCGGAGCTGGACCCTTGGAATCCAATGTGCGGATGCATGTAATACTGCAGATTTATGTAGCCCTTGCTGCATTAATTGCCCAAACATCTGACTCCCTGAGATATACTTTATATATTGGCATTTTACTTCTTGTACATTATCTGCAGTGGTGGCCTGTACATAGTTTTATATCAATAGATCCTCGCTGTGCCGAATTATTTCTTATCGGAGCTCCAAATTTTCTGCAAAGATGCATAAATAATTGGAAATGTTGCTGCAGAATTTACAAAAGGTTCCAAACTCTGGAAACCTCAAAGTTAGAGGCATGAATATTTCCCTCTAGTGTCAGGAAGTGGACGGCCGGGGTGATAATAATGCAGAACGGCCTAAAGATAAGCCCCCAGAAAATCCCGCAAGCACTGCCCCCCCTTGGTAAAGGCCATAAAAATGAACCCTAAATAAAAAGTCCCATATTTTTGGAACCATATGTCAGATTTAACCCCTTCACAGCCAAGGACGTATATATACGTCTGTCACGGGGTCCTTCTCCCATATCACACGATCAACAGAGCGAGCAATGGCTGTTCAATCCAATAAGCATTTATTCCAAGAAAATCAAATGGTCCATAACCTAATCCACAAAACAGAGGGTAAAATTAGTCCAGTAACATAATCCACAAAACAGAGGGTAAAATTAGTCCAGTAACATAATCCACAAAACAGAGGGTAAAATTAGTCCAGTCACACAAATATAGTCCGGTAAGCGATAAATAAATGTCCAGCTCTCTCTGAGAAGCCGCAGCTTCACTCAAACAGACAGACTGAATCTCCCAGGTAAGCAGAAAGTTTACAGTAGGTGGATCTCACGCCCCCTCCCCCGACTTAGGAACAAAAGGCTGGCAGGGGAGGAATTAAACCTGCAAATGGGACAATGTACACAGAAGCAGTACAAATAAGACAGTGAACCAAGCCCAAACATTAACCCACACAAAATGGTATACCATCTACAATATTCCACCATCACAACGTCCTTGGCCGTGTCTGTACCGTTAATGCATCCTAATGCGGTGAGCTTTGTATCTGCGAACTCGTACACCTTCAGAATCATAATGCCAGGTCGGTTTTACCATATAGTGAACATGGTAAATAAAAAAATCCAAAATACAATTGTAGAGTTGCACTTTTTTTTGCAATTTCACCTCATTTGGAATTTGTTTTCTCTTTTTCCAGTATAATATGGGGCAGAATGAACAGTGTCATTCAAAAGAACAACTTGTCCCACAAAATCAAGCCCTCATTTGGCTATATTGATGGAAAAAGTAAAAATATTTTGAAGGACAAAACGAGAAATAGAAAATTGACCGGGGGGAAGTAATGGGGTTAAAAAAAACACACCCAGGGAGCAATAAAAAATAATAAAACTGGCCATGTTTGACCTAGTGACAAGTCTTCCATAAGTGATAATTTCCTTATTATCGGCAGTCACCACTAGAGGGAGCTTCCAGAAGAAGACAAATATACCACAGAGACCAATTCATATACAGTATCATGGAAGCTCCTATGCTGCCCCTAGTGGTGGCTGAAGGCAAGTTTATTTTTATCATTATGGAGTATGTGTGGGAAAGTTACCAAGAGGGGAAATTTTTGTGTCAATTTGGCTTGTGGCTGTGTTTTTTTTTTTATTTGCTTCAGTTTTTTTTTTTTTTTCATTGCACAATATTTGATACAATGGGGACATATTTACGTATACTGTAATTAGAGTTGAATTAATCTTCCTAAATTCAATTTTTGGCAGATTCTTCCAGTTTGAGGGGAGAGGGGTGAGGAGATTCAGGGGTCAGAGATTCAATTCACGTCAAATACATTGAATGAGAATAAAATCTGTTGGAAAGGGGTCAAAAAATGATAAACTTTTATCTTTTACCCCACTGTTGCCGCTCCCCGCTTGGTCCTCTGCTGGGCACCTCTTCTGTATTTTTCCTTCAGGCAAAAGAGAAAGGCAAAGGAACCCTGAGTCTAGGGAAAGGGAGGATGGTGACCCGTGACCAACCCTACCGTTGATCCCTGGGGTCCCTCCCCACCCTAGATAGGTTCTTCACCTATGCGTAGAGCTGGATACCTGACCCTGGCTGACCCTGATCTGGGCCCTAGATAGAGAACGGATGGGATGAGCGCTTAGTCAACCCCACTAAGCTCTAAACAACACACAGGGAAATACACACAGGGGAAAGTAAACAAATTACTTATCACCAGATGACTCAGGGAGAGAACTGCAACAATAACAAAGTTTCTCCAGATGAATATGTACCGCCCCCGTGTCAGCAGCCGGGCTGCTCGGATCCGGATCCGCAATGGCTCAAGGGGTATCTGAACTCGGGGGTCACGCAGCCACTCAGAATAAAGGGTGGGGACACTATTATTTACAGGGGAATGGAAAGTTCATGACGCCACCCACAGTGCTTGGTAATGTGAGGAACCACCGCTGCCATTGGGGAGCCCGGTGACAATGGGGTGGCAGCCTGATGTTTAACCCCTCCGTGGGTAAGGGGTTTGTGTCCCAGGGCTTGTTGATGATGGATGGTGCTCGGTTGCCGTGGGGGATAAGAACAGGGGTTTTCAGTGTACTCACTCAGTCCAGGAAATAACAGCACCGACAGCTTGTAAGCCAGAGTGCTGAGCAGCACTGCAGCTTGTAAGGAGCACGCTTGGGTCCGTGCCCTTGGTGTTGCTGTTAGCCTGTGGCCCTGTCCTTGGCACCTTTGTCTCTGTTGGACCTTTGGGTATAAAACTCTTTGGGTCCCGCTCACCCGTATGGCTAACGGAGTGAGCTTGCTCTCAGGGTTAACGCGTAGGATTTCTTTGGACTGTATTGGGAAAGTCTTATCCAATCAGTGCTCTAGTACCCCGATTTTGGAGCGGGTTGGGGATGAATCTTGAAGTCTTCACCCCCGTCGGGTAAATTACCGGAACGCATGAAGCTACTTTCCGGCCTAGGGTCCACGTACCCCGTCGTGCCCTGGCCCCTGCCTGGTGATAGCTCAAGGCTGCCGGCTGTCCATGCCCTTGACCCTATCCCCTGCGACCAGGGTTCCAGCTCTTACCAGGCCCAGACCAACGTCTGCCACCTAGTACTCAGGAGCCTTGCTCCGTGGCCTCTCCTCACGACTGCCACTTCCTTCCTCCTTCTCAACTCCAGCCCAACTCCAGCTCAACTGTTACTTCCTTCCCTTTCCCCTCACCAACCCCCCCCCATGTGGGCGGCCCTATTCCCTTCAGGCCCCCCAATGGTGTGTCTGGTGGGTAAAGTGTTCCTAGGATTTTGATTGGCTAAGCTGGTAGCAACACCAAAGGACCAGGACCCGTAACCAAGGAGGGTGGATACTGTGCAGAAGGGCAGATTGCACAGTACTCTGTGACGACCTGATAGGCCAGGGTGTCCAAATACGAGCCGACTGCTTGCACTGAAGACTTGTTAAGGGCATTAGACCTATCACCAGCACAGAGTAAGGGGGAATGAGGGTATTTAAAGACACAAAGGGGAAAGCTAAAGATTAACAGCTGAAAAAGTGAGGAAATCTGCAAGGTACTAAAGGGAAAGGAATAAAAACAAAGCAGGGAAAGAGGGAAAGTCAGGGAGAATCTTGTGTAGCCAAATGCTGCGACCCGCTACAGCTGGACACCACAGGACTGTCTGTCAAGCTTGACACACCCTGACAGCATGATTACAGGGGGCCTAATCCACAGCATAGACCTTTAGTAGACCGAGATGGAGAAGAAAACTGAAGAAGAACCAATCAGAGAACCAAGTGAGGAGCAGATGGGAGGTATGAGATGCAATGCGAAGAGGTGAAAAATTTGTATGAGTTAGTTTTTTTTTCAGACCTTTCCTGACCTTCAAAATCCAATAAAGCCAGAACATTCGTCAGTTTACCGCCAATTTGCTTCATTTGTAACAATCGTATTCTTTACCGAAGAAATTGATAACAAATTTGGTTTAGAATCGATTTGGTCATCCCTATATATAAGTTTATAACTTTTGTCTAGAAATGTTTCTACTCAACCTTCATGTTGGAATCAGAATTTAAACTTTTTAAACAGTCGCAATTCTTAAATCCGGCTTAGACCTATTTTCTTGTTACTTTTGTGATCAGTGGTGCCTCGTGTGGACAGTCTGGGTATTGCAACAACTATGTATTCGCTTTTGAAAAACATTTCCATATGAAATACAGTCTGATATTAACAATATTTCCATTAAATCGGAATTAATGAAAAGCTGATTCCTCCCAGACATCAATTCCACACAGATCAGCATCGAATACGATTGTCTTATCTATTATACATTTTGTTTTACGTTTCCGGATTGTGACATGATAAAATATCCAATAGTAGAGAAAGTCGGGTAATCCTGCGCTCTCCGGTCCAGGGGTTTCTGGAGTGGAGATTTAGAGCTAGACCTTGGAGTGCGCTGCGGACCCCGGAAGGGCAGATACCGAGATATCTGTTAGTTTAATATAAAGTGCGCAGTGAACGTGTGATTTGGAGGAATGAATAATGCACAGCCCCGCTGTCAGGGCTGAGGGATAATTCAACCTCTTGTCTTTCTTATTAAAAAAATGATAAATAAAAGATTCATTTTACCTTCGCTTCTTTTTAAATATCCATTAAGATTAAGTCAGAGAACATTTTAGCCATGAATTTCTGCAAATGTATAATATGTAGATATCTAATGGGACAAATGTATAATACATAGGCACGCAAACATGCAAGAGGGCAGATACTAGTGTATACACACACCTAGGCACATACAATACAAAAACACTCATATGTTTACAGAAACACACACATAGGCACAGACACACACAAACACACAAACATAGGCACAGACACACACAGGCACATGCAACACAAAAACACACACAAACATAGGCACAGACACACACAAAGATAGACATAGACACATGCAACACAAAAACACACACACACACAAACATACGCACAGACACACACAAACAGGCACAGACACACACAGGCACATGTAACACAAAAACACACACACGCAAACATAGGCACAGACATATACATAGGCACATGCAGCACAAAAACACACACACACACACACACACACAAACCTAGGCACAGACATGTACATAGGCATAGGCACAGACACACATAGACACAGATACATACACATAGGTACATAGAGACACATACAAAAAAAGGAACATAGAGACACAGGCACATACACATACGCACATTGAGACACAGACACATAAACATAGGTACATAGAAACACACATACACATAGGCACATAGAGACACAGACACATACACAAGCACGTAGAGACACAGACACATACACATAGGCACATAGAGACATAGGCACATAAAAGGCAAAAAACACACAGATAATGTACAAACACACACATGAGGGAATAAAAAAATAAAAATAAAGGACAGCTTTGTAATTGTTTTCCATTATTATTTTTTTGCAGTTTTATAAGAACAAAATTAAATTGTACTTTTTATTCACCTCTAGAATAAAGGGACATGGATCTGCTTCACATGTGCGCACAAAAAACGCATGTGTGGCACATTCCGTTTTGTCAATCTGTGGGACAATTCGTGGGTCATCCATGTGCCCTCTGTACGTGTGTACCGTCTATGTGACGTACTGTGTAAAATGCATGACACTGAAATGAAAGGTGTTAAGTGTTAAAGATTTGAAAAGATACATAGATTTTACAGCTATTAACCAAATACATCATTTTTTCCTTTTAATTATTTGAGTCCCTACTCTTATTTTAATAACTAGCAAAGGTAAAGCAGACAGCTGGGGGATGGTATTATCAGGGTGGGAAGGCCCAATTCAAAGTAATAGAAACAAGTTCAGCTCACAACAGCGTCCATTCCCCTTCTCCATGGAGTCCCGTTCAAATAAAGTGTAAGGATCCAGCTTCGTACATGTGAAGTATATTTATTCCAACTAAAATTACAGTGCATCAAGCAGTGAAAGTGCATGTACAGTGTAGCTTATGTGTTTCAAGCACGTATAGCACTCTTAGTCATGATCATGACATGTCATTCGCCCCCACATCCTTAGTCACATTCTTTCATTGTCCTGTACAGTTTACCCATCTTCTGTCTAGTTTGACAGGGACACCGACCAGAGACATAAAACCAGCGGGGACACCTACTTTTCGCTATGGTCTGCCCTCTGTCTCTCTTTGTCTGACCATTTTATCAGAAAAATACCTTCCACTTCCACTTCTGGAGGCTGAAACCTATAGGGGCTATCTTTGTGCTATTAGGAGGCTGTTGCCGGTAATCAGCAACATCAGTACAATCCACTAATGTTGCAATCCAACCCTACAGATCAATGACCAACACAATGCTAAATCCACACTTACACACTGATCAAATTGCATGCACGCAGTTCACAAAGGCATGGGTAATTTTCTCAGTTCTTGGACCAGACTATTTAATATAAAATAACTCACCTGGAATGGTAATAGACCAAGCTCAGAGAAAAAGTAAGAGAAGAGTGTAAGAATAAGCTTCTTACCTTATGCTGCAGCTTTTATCATTATGTTTTCTACCGTGTCCATTCTCACTAGAGATACGGATGATATAATGCATGTCTGGGTCCCTGTTCGTGACGCCATGATTTGTGAGCAAAATACACTTCTTCTATGCCATTTCAACTCCAAATTACTAAGATTTGTTTTACAATCACTCAGGAAATCAGGCTAGAGTATGGTGTACTGGAAACTTTGCTTTATTAGATCCAATGACCAGTTTATATAGGATCTCAGACAAAGAAGAAAGATTAGAAATAGATTCTGTACTCTAACAGTAGATTACAAATATACCATACATAAAAGATTTATGCTATATTTAACCAATTTATATAATGAAAATATGTTTTATTTATTTTTCATTTTTATTCTTGTATTTCTGTTTTCATTCTTTTGCTTTATATTTTTTGATTAATTTTGTTACTTTTTATTTTGAATTTCGAGTCTATATAATAGAAAGTATGGGGCAAAATGATTGGAGATTATCTGCTGTAAACATTCACTGTGGAGATTTGCGAATTGTCTGACACATAGTCCGTGTATTAAAATCAATAGAATGAGATTTGAAGTTTCGGCCAGACTTACATTCTGCAAATAATCACAAGTCATTTTCCTGCACATCGAGGTTTTTGTTCCTTCGCTATCAAAATCTAAAAATCATCAACTCGCATTACTGTTCATGTAGTTATTTCGATGGTACATTTTGAGTATAATGAAAATGTATATAAACCATAGCAGATACAAAATGATTAATAACTAATGATGGGCGAGCGTGCTTGGTACTTTATCAGGCATCAAGATGCTCGAGGCGCTCCATACTCGATCGAGTATTAGTTACTTGGGCTGATTTCCAGCCACTAAACATGTAGGGATTGCCTGTAAATCATGTTGGTTACTTGTATTACTGTGATTGGCTGACCGCATAGCATCATCTGATCTATAAAAGACCTGGTGACACCATGCTTGGCACACTTTATCCAGAAATAGTGTATGGAGAGGTTATTCAGGAAAGTGATTGTGTGTAATAGTGTGACAGTATCAGCTGGTGCAACATTACACCAATAGTCCTTTTTAGGGCTAACTTACATAGATTCTATGCTATACTAATATCGCTCTTTGCTGTAGATAGTGTACAGTTGCTTCTGGAGTCGGATTATTATTTTAGAGGCATTAAGGCAGGGTTCATTGCCTTACTCTACTTGTTGGTGCTGTCACGTACAACCAAACAGTCCTTTTCAGGGCTACTTTATATACATTCTATTCTCTAATAATACAGCGCTCAGCTGTAATTAGTGTAGTTAGTTTCTGGAGTAAGGATAGTGTATTAGAGGCATTGACACAGGGTCCATTGCGTTAGTCTTTGGTACTGTCACATACAAGCAAAAGTCCTTTTTATGGCTAATGTAAATAGATTCTAGTCTAAGACTGCAAGTAGTGCAGGGTTAGTTTCTGGAGTAGGGATAGTGTATTATAGGCATTTAGGCAGGGTTAATTTCATTACATTCCTTGGTGCTGCCACATACAAGCAAATGTCCTGTCAGAGCCAATTTAAAATATATTCTAGTGTCTAATAACATCACTCTGAATCTGTAAGTAGTGCAGGGTTTGTTTCTGAAGTAGGGATATTGTATTAAAGGCATTTACGCAGGATTCATGCAGATGTTATTGAATTACAGTCCTTGGTGCTGCCACGTTCATGCAAAAGTCCTTTCAGGGCCAATTTAAATGGATTCTAGTCTCTAATAACACTGCTTTGAGTCTGCGAGTAGTGTAGGGTTAGTTTCCGGAGTAGGGATAGTGAGTTAGAGGCCTTTAGGCAGGGTAAATTATGGTACAGGCATTGGTGCTGCCATGTACAAGCAAAAGTTTTTCAGAACCAAATTAAAATATTGTGGGGTAATGCAAACACAGGATACGACATCGAAGGGTTGTAGCTATGATTCTAAATAAGATACGGTTAACAATAGTGAGAGGAAGGGAAGTAACAAAAATGGCCATCTTAGGGTCAAGAGGCAGAGTGATTTCGAACAGGAGAGGATGTGGGCCTAGGGCCGGTCCCGTAACCCGAGGAGACCTCTAGAGGTCCAGAGCCTATGGCTCACCCCAGCGTGCTCAGATAAGCCATCGGGAGGGAATAGAAAGGAGTGGTAGGAGTGACAAGGAAATGGTCCCGGAGTATTAAGGACTATATCAGAACAGTGAGGGAAGCTGACGGATAATATCAGGTGATGGCCACTACACCCATATTGGGAAACTTAGGTGAAAAGTGAAAAAGAGTGTGCCCTCAGCTAGGGTGCAATGATGTTGGTTACCATACTTGTCTGTTAAGAGCAAGTAAAACAAATATGGTTAAGAAATCCCTGGTGTGGCGTCGTTCCACTACAGCTGTTTCTGCATCTTAATGCAGGTAGATGGATGAAGTTTCAGAAATGCAAGTAATTGACAAGTGCCCTACACAGAAATACGCCCATACACAGGGATCTTTAAGAATAGGAGTGCAGCAACTGAGCGGACTGGCGCTGCCTTCCTACATTTGAGAGGCATTTAGGCAGGGTTTATTGCCTTTTTGTACATTCCTGCTGCCATGTACAACCAACAGTCCTGTTCAAGGGTAATTGAATACCTTCTAGTCTCCAATAACACCACTCTTATCTGTGTACATCATTTTAAAATGCACAAGGCATGCAGTAAGTGACATGGAAGTGGACTTGTTGCTGATGAGGGCGCATGCAGAGACCATAGCCATGAGCCAGGGCAAACTGTGTCTGCTGTGGGAGCACATCAAAAACACTTATCATCTAGACCTCGCTTCCTGTCTCAGTTTGCAGTGGGTGCGGTACACCACTGTTGAAACTTGAAGCAGGTTTTGGGCTGGATGGCAGATAATGCTTCCAGTCTGTTTACTAGCACCATCCTGTCTATACAGTCCAGACTGACTAGTCAAGAGTCTGCACCACATAATCCTCACCCTAATCCTCCTTCCTCCCACCATGGCGAATCCCAGGAGACAAATGACCCCACTGAGGAGCTCTTCACCATTCCATTTATGGCTTCTTGTGTCACCATGCACGTTTTAAGAGGGTCATGAGCAGAACATGTGCCACAATGCCCAAATATTTGATCAGCCATAATCAGTAGAACCCTACAGTGGGCAACAGCAATTACTCTCTCAAGAGGATGATGATGATGATTGATGATTGATGATTGATGATCGATTGCCGTTAAGTCAACAAGTCAGGAGAAGGACCAGAATGAGGTGGTAGAGGATGAAGTCACTGACCCAACCTATCAAAAGGCATGCAAAGAGAGCAAAGCAGCACACAGGTGGATGGATTTGCAGTATCATAACAGGCATAAACAGGCAGTGGGGTGGCCAGAGGGAGAAAACACCCACATGCAGCCAGACTCCATCCAAGGGTTAGGTGTTCCAAAGTCTGGCGCTTTTTTTAATGGAAATTGCAGAAGACTGTCATTTGCAACTTGTGCCGTACCAAGCTCAGCATGGGCCAGACCACCACCAGCCTGACCACGACCAGCATATATTGTGCCTCATAGGGCATAAAGGGGTTAAGGCTATGTTCACATGTTGCATTTTTGCATTCTTTCAGCCGTTTTAATGAGTTTTATTCTAATTTAAAGGTGTTTTTTACAGTAACAGCGAAAGCGATGAGATTTCAAAAATGTAATGCAAACTATTGGATTGTTTTTTAATGACAAATGGAAAACTGCTGTGTTTTTGAAAGAAGCAGGAGGACAATTCTTTCAACATTTTGGAAGCGTTTTTTCAACGTTGACAACAATGAGAGTGCTAAAACGCAACGTGTGAACATAGCCTAAGGGGTGAAGGAGGAATTTTTTTTTTTTGCTCTTTTTCTTATTTTATAAGTCATTATCCAGGAAAGAATGTTTAACAATTTAGGCTTCAGTAATTATGCGTCAGGATGTAAGTCAACAGTTCAAGTACTAGGTTGTTATGGGCCTGGAGATACACCGCCCTCGAGCGCAAAAAATGTTGTACTGCATCAATCCCTTTTGAATGTGGAATGGAGCTATACAACGCCTCCACGTCAATAGATGCCAAAAACATCCCAGTTTCTATACTGACACCATCAACATTTGAAAGTAGGTCAGAGGTGTCCCAGATGTAAGAAGGAAGGGTAAGGACAAAGGGCTTGAGGATCTCATCAATATAGATCCCCACATTTTGGGTGATTGATCCAACACCGGAGACAATGGGGCGCCCCCTGAGAGGGGGATACCCCTTGTGAATCTTTGGTAATGAATAAAAAGTTGCTACTGTAGGTTTAATAGGCAGCATAAATTCATATTCATTTTTCGATATCAAATGGGTCTCCAGGGCCTGATCTAAAATACCCACAAGTTCGAGTAAGAAAGAGGCCGTTGGGTCTGTCTTCAATACTCCATATGTAGTACGATCATCAAGAAGGGATCTACACATGTTTCTGTAGGGTTCATGATCCATCACCACTAGATTTCCCCCTTTGTCAGAGGGTTTTACAATGATGTCCGGATTGTTCCTCAATAATCTCAAGGCCTCCCTCTCCCCCTCATTTAGATTATAAGCATCAACATTGCCCTGAATTTTGGAAATATCCTCCTCGACCACTTTCAAAAAGATATCAATACTTGAAAGTTCATTTGATGGCGGTAATCTATGGCTCTTGTTTTTAAGTGCTGTAAACGGTCCCCAACTTCTGTCTCGCTCACCCTCCTCCAAGAGTTCAGTAAGGACATTCATCCCCTCTAAATCTGAGACTTCAATACCCAATTGCCTACATCTCTCCTGATCATTATTTTTGAAAAACTTTTTCCACTTAAGCTTAGTACAAAAGAGATTTATGTCCTTCGTCCAGGAGAACTTGTCAAAGGATTGTGTGGGCACAAAGGACAGACCCCTTTTTGAGGACTGATAACATTTCAAAAGTGAGTGTACAAGAGGGGAGGTTTATCACCTGGGTATCATCTAGGTTTTTGGATTTGACTGATCCCGACTCCTGAGGTTTTAAGAGTTGGGATCTCCCTTCTCTAAAAAAGAGGGAGCCAATGATGAGGAGGATGGATGAGATGAAACAGAACCAGTAGGGGGCTGTGGTGGACCATGGAATGCTCTTGAGTCCATATTTGGGCCATAGAAGGGATAATTTCCCCTTTGGTTTCGCCATCTTTGTCTCCGTGATGGTCTACCCGTGTAACCCCTCCCTCTACTACGATCTCCAAAGTAGGAGGGCCCTGGTCTCTCTGTATCAGAGCACTCTTGGTCAGAGGAGGATATGTCAGTGTACTGTTTATGCTCAGTAGACGTGGTGAAGTTGTATGCTCTTTTCTCCTTAAAATCATTAGTCACGCAAAAATTGTTTGTGTTTTTGCGTTTTTTCAATGTCGCTTGATATTTCTCAATGTTATTCTGTAAGGAGATCTCCTTTCTTTCAAAATCAGGGTCACCCCTCAATTCAAGAGCTTTTTTCCCCTCAATGAATCCAACTTGGTCAAGGAATCCGTATAATTAAGTTTTTCTTTTTCTAAGAGCAGTTGCATGAACCTATCGATTCCTTCTCCCAATTGGACAGGAACTCAGGATCATGTAGTCTAGGGGCGGGGTTAATATTAATCCTAAGCCCCCTAGGTACAATATTTTGTTTAATATAATTTTCTAGAGCTTTTACCTCCCACCAGGCTCTTACATTTTCTGAGTAGAGGTCCTGTAGATCCCTGAAGGTGCTCTTTAAAGATGAAGAGTTTGGTCCGAAATTGCTATCCTCAGTGGAGAAGGCTTGAACCGCATCCTCTAGCCAGCTATCTGCCCCGACAGATCCCGATAGGAAACCCGCCATAGAAACTTGTCAAAAAACGTGTAGCGTATGTCAATTTAAGTATGATTATAGAGACAGAAAAAGCCTCAAATTTACTTTAAAATAAACTTTATTGATATGTATTAAAATTAAATGGACACCCGGTGATTTTAAACACACAAGGGAAAAAAATCACCGGGTGTCCATTTAATTTTAATACATATCAATAAAGTTTATTTTAAGTAAATTTGAGGCTCCACCAAGACAGATTTGCAACTTTCCAAAATGTATGCTGCATTCAGACAATGGGGAAAAGAGAAGTGGCTCATAAGTGGAGAAAAATAGCCTATTTTTCTGATAATCTATATCACAATGTTTCTTATATTTACCTGCAATATTGATTCATGCAGTTTATTGAAACAATGAAATTGACCATGGGATAAAAATCTAAAATTATTTTTTTACAATGAGATGATATTAATATTATAAGTAACTGTTAAATGACTGTTCAAGGGCATTTTTAGAAATGAATTCGGGAGCAGACATACTGCAGTCACATACCTTCTTACATCATTGAATTTATAGGCAGAGGATGTACTGATGCATCATTTCCTCCTGGATAAACCTTTTCCGAGATGAACAGAGGGGTATTAGCATTAAATAACAATAAAAATAAATAATACTAATTCTGAACCACTCTCTTTTGAGGGCTAATTATGTGTCTACATGCTGCCCCCCAGGGGAGGTGATGTGCCCTGCAGCCTTTTCAGGGTTTGTCAGCGTGTTTCAATAATGTATCTTATTTGGAATTTATAAGAATTTGGAATTAGTAACAATTGATACATTTGTATGTTGTAACCCTAAAAGTCTGCACTGGAAAAGGGACTCTACAGCACCACTACAGGGAAACTGAGGCATTACACAAGTCACTGGTAATCTCTTATCGTAAAGTCTTAAATAAGATCATTTTTTGGAAGAGTTATGTATATTCCCTATGTTGTATATGTTCACCTTGAAGGATATTGTGGAAATAAAAACTTGACAAGTCTGAAAGCAGATTGACCACATTTTCTTTAAAGCTTTCCTTAAACCTAATCACCCGGATTCTATATATGACCTTTAAGAAAGTTAGAAATTCAATGAAAGGAAGAAATGAAGAGAAGACAAGAAATCAGTCAAATGGACGACAAATGGCTTGTCAATGGGCAGTAATGAAGCTGTCATTATGGGGCTGCCATTCCATGCCGACATCTTCCAAAGGGGCTGCTCATATCATTGTGTTGTTCTATCCGAAGAAATCTAAGATCTAGGATCTCAGACAGAAAATTGATCCTCTAATTCCCTGATCTTTGAGCTGCTGCAAGAAAGAAATTAATCGGAAAGTGCCTCCGACAAGAGCTAGCAGCTGGAAAGATGTATTAATGAAGGTATACTGATCGATGCAAATTCTGCAGTTTGCACAAATTTAGCTGGAAAATTCACATAGGAGTTATATTTGTGAACACAATGTGAATTATTCCCTTCTGATATCTATCGGAAACCCAGCAAATAAATGTAGGGTGGAAAAAATAATGTTCACTTTGTCACTTACTGTATCTGTAACACCACTGCTGCCCCTCCAACCGGTTACTACAAAGCTCCACTGGCTCCTTGCTTTAGAGCCATGAGTTAAATTCTGCACTCTTACTCTTTTCTGGGGCTTCAGGTGTAAAGTAGACTTCTAATGTCACAATGCACATTGGGATGCCATGATGTCACGATGCACATTGGGATGCCATGATGTCACAATGCACATTGGGATGCCATAATGTCACGATGCACATTGGGATGCAATGATTTCACAATGCACATTGGGATGCCATGATGTCACAATGCACATTGGGATGCCATGATGTCACAATGCACATAGGGATGCCATGATGTCACAATGCACATTGGGATGCCATGATGTCACGATGCACATTGGGATGCAATGATGTCACAATGCACATTGGGATGCCATGATGTCACAATGCACATAGGGATGCCATGATGTCACAATGCACATATGGATGCCATGATGTCACGATGCACATTGGGATGCCATGATGTCACAATGCACATTGGGATGCCATGATGTCACGATGCACATTGGGATGCCATGATGTCACAATGCACATAGGGATGCCATGATGTCACAATGCACATATGGATGCCATGATGTCACGATGCACATTGGGATGCCATGATGTCACAATGCACATTGGGATGCCATGATGTCACGATGCACATTGGGATGCCATGATGTCACAATGCACATATGGATGCCATGATGTCACGATGCACATTGGGATGCCATGATGTCACGATGCACATTGGGATGCCATGATGTCACGATGCACATTGGGATGCCATGATGTCACGATGCACATTGGGATGCCATGATGTCACGATGCACATTGGGATGCCATGATGTCACGATGCACATTGGGATGCCATGATGTCACGATGCACATTGGGATGCCATGATGTCACGATGCACATTGGGATGCCATGATGTCACAATGCACATTGGGATGCCATGATGTCACGATGCACATTGGGATGCCATGATGTCACAATGCACATTGGGATACCATGATGTCACGATGCACATTGTGTTGCTATGATGTCATGATGCACATTGTGTTGCCATGATGTCATGACTCACGATGCACATTGGGATGCCATGATGTCACGATGCACATTGGGATGCCATGATGTCACGATGCACATTGGGATGTCATGATGCACATTGGGATGCCATGATGTGACGATGTTCATTCTGATGTCATGATGACACTGTGCGTTATGATGTCATGATGACACTTTGCATTTTGATGTCATGATGACATGATGGGCATTGTCATTTCATGATGACATGATGGGCATTGTGATGTCATGAGAACACTATAACCAAATAAGCAAGTTAGGACATTAATAGGAAAGCAAATGGGTAGTCAAAATGCAATGCTTGTGTCACGGGTATGAACCGATGGAACAGGGGCTTTTAGGCTGACCCTAAAACTGGGGCCCCTGTACTGTCTTTTATCTCGAAGGTAGACTCAATAGTAGCCAGGTTTAAGTCCCCAGCATGACCCTGTCTTCTGTCCGAGCCCTAATACTTCTCCTCGCCCACCCAGGGAGCGAGACGGGAGCCCAGTAGTGAAAACCCCACAAATAGGCACAGACAAGGGTAAACGAAAACTCGTGCACACTCCATGCAAACAAAAAGGAAGGACAGTAAGTGAACTGGGGAGTAAACCAAAAGGGGTAGGAAATAAATGCACAACTAGAGGACTCACACACCACGCAGAACCACAACTTGTAGATCACCATAGAACATTATAACCACAGGAACCGAGGTAGCAGAAGCTATATCCGGCACTCAGCCCAGGAAACCAGAACCTTATAAAGGGTGAAGGCAGCTGAGGATGGTAATCAGCAGACTGAGCTTCCAGCAGATGATCACAAGCCAGAAGGAATTAACTCCTGCTGTACTGAAGAACAGTGAATCCAGACGATGCCCAATACAGGCTGTGCAACTAATGGATTCCAGACTGCCTGTCAGACTCTGCAGTGTGGACAGAGTCCAATGCTGCCATGAGACCCAGAGAGTTCAACACCGAACACCACATGACAGCTTGGTCAGAAAATGGATTAATCAAAATAGTCCTACAGGAGCAGAGAGCAAGGATGTGGATAAGGACAAAATGAACTAAAAAACTGGCAGGGTGGGACAGTGCTACAGGGACTGAAGGAGTAACAGCCATGGCCAGGGTTAACCCGAAAAGAGCAAACAAAGAAACAGATGTTACCCTCCATGATGGCCCCACAAGTCAAACGGAATACACAGCGCCACCATGTTATCTCCATTTGTTGCTTATAGCATAGGCGCGGTACCAGTGAGTGACAGACCAAAAAGAGGGGCAGGAGCATACACGAATGTCACACCAATGCCGATCAATAGAACCAGAGCCGATGATGGTAGCAGGCTGGTTTTTTAACCCAATCCTGGCTCATGTGAATCTAGCAAAATGGCAGCCAACGTTTTGCCGAATTCCAGGCAAATCAAATCTCCAAAAAGTCAGATCTACCAGAATCAGCAAAATTTGAGAAATTTGCTTAATTTAGAATGGTTTTGTTGCATTCCATAACTAAATAAAGAATAAAATAAAGGAAAAGTTGACAAAACTTTTCCAAACTTGGTCTATTTGCATATGCACTACAGGGAGGAATAAGTCAGGGCCTCCGTCCATCCTGCTCCATGGCGCTTGGTCATTGGCATGACTTTCTACTATGGGAAGGTTGGATGCTTATGTATTTGTAATTCATGTGGCTCCAATAAAGTGGATCTTAATAGTTTTTAGAGATAAGCAAATTGTTTTTTAGGCAAATTGAATTTCCATCAAAATGTAGAGAATTGTTTGGATTCTTCTGGACACGTGATACATGCCGATGGAAAGAGGAAGCTTTGAGTATGACCAGATGGGGGGCTGTGGTGACAAATCAGGGGTCTGGATAGATTCGATTTGCATTGAATCACTTTGATGCAAATGGAATTTCCTGGCAAAAATGTGAGTGAATTGCTGAACGCACTAATAAATATAAATGATGAGATCACCAAGCATCAAATATCAGGATCTTACATCCTATCACATCAGCTGAGACGCAAATAAAAGAACTGACAAGTTCATTAACGTTCTGTCTCATGAAAGTGTAAAAACTCAACACCGGCTGTAAATTGTAATTCACGTTCACTCAGCAGATGAAGCGAAAGTGTTACATAAAGAGGCTATTGTTAAACTGTATGAAAATGGCTCAGAGCGACGACCAGTCACCCATGCACCCCCCCAACCAGTCATTCCTCAGATGAAGACGCAAAATACCAAGCGAGGCAGGGATTCCTAATGTCAGACTAGTTTGTGGCATATAGAAAACTTCCAGCTCCTTTACTATCTTTAATGCATGGCTGTTCAGGTTCTGTTTCCCTGAAGATAGAACTGTGCAAACTGTTTGGACTTTTCTTAAGCGGGCTTTACACGCTACGACATCGCTAATGCGGAGTCGTTGGGGTCACGGAATTCGTGACGCACATCCGGCCGCATTAGCGATGCCGTTGCGTGTGACATCGATTAGCGATTTTGCATCGTTGCAAAACAGTGAAAAATCGCTAATCGGCGACACGGGGGTCCATTCCCAATTATCGTTACTTCAGCAGTAACGAGGTTGTTCCTCGTTCCTGCGGCATCACACATCGCTGCGTGTGACGCCGCAGGAGCGAGGAACGTCTCCCTACCTGCCTCCCGGCCGCTATGCGGAAGGAAGGAGGTGGGCGGGATGTTACGTCCCGCTCATCTCCGCCCCTCCGCTGTGATTGGGCGGCGGTTCAGTGACGTCGCTGTGACGCCGCACGGACCGCCCCCTTAGAAAGGAGGCGGTTCGCCGGTCACAGCGACGTCGCCGGACAGGTAAGTATGTGTGACGGCTCTGGGCGATGTTGTGCGCCACGGGCAGCGATATGCCCGTGTCGCGCAACAGATGGGGGCGGGTACCCACACTAGCGATATCGGGACCGATATCGCAGTGTGTAAAGTAGCCTTTAATGTACAGCTAATTATATTTTCACTGAGGGAAACAAACCGAAGGTTCTCACAGGGGAAGTGCCTACTTCGAAGAACATTATAAACAATGAGAACAAGAAGAGAAATGGCACAAAAATGGAATGCATAAATATTAGTGATGAGCGAGTATGCTTGTTACTACTCGGTACTCGCACGAGTATCACTGTACTCGGGCTACTCGGCGGGTACCGAGTAATTTTGCAATACTCGTGCTTTACTCGTGGTCTTGATTTCTGCATGTTGGCGCTCTTTTGAGAGCCAGCCCTCATGCAGGGATTGGCTGGCAGACCACTGCAATGCCACAGCCCTGTTAGTTGTGGAATTGCAGTGATTGGCCGGCCTGCACAGCGTGACCGAGCCTTTATACCGGCCGGCGCGCTGTGCTCTGCACACAGCCATCTCATATTCCCTGCTTTCCACGCCCACAGGCGCCTATGATTGGTTGCAGTGAGACACGCCCCCACTCTGAGTGACAGGTGTCACACTGCACCCAATCACAGCAGCCGGTGGGCGTGTCTATACTGTGCAGTAAAATAAATAAATAAATAATTAAAAAAACCGGCGTGCGGTCCCCCCAATTTTAATACCAGCCAGATAAAGCCATACAGCTGAAGGCTGGTATTCTCAGGATGGGGAGCCCCACGTTATGGGGAGCCCCCCACCCTAACAATATCAGTCAGCAGCTGCCCAGAATTGCCGCATACATTATATGCGACAGTTCTGGGGCTGTACCTGGCTCTTCCCGATTTACCCTAGTGCGTTGGCAAATCGGGGTAATAAGGAGTTAATGGCAGCCCATAGCTGCCACTAAATCCTAGATTAATCATGTCAGGCGTCTCCCCGAGATACCTTCCATGATTAATCTGTAAATTACAGTTAAAAAACACACACACCCGAAAAATCCTTTATTAGAAATAAAAAACACTAACAAAGTCCCTCATTACCAATTTATTAACCCCGACAAACCCTCCATGTCCTGCGTACTCCACAGTCCTCCAGCGTCGCGTCCAGCTCTGCTGCATGGAAGTGACAGGAGCTGCAGAATACACCGCCGCTCCGGTCACCTCCACGCAGCTAATGAGATGAGTATAGCGATCAGCTGCTGTCAGTCAGGTAACTCCCGGCCACCGCTGGATGCAGCGGTGGCCGCGATTAACCTCAGTGACAGCTCAGCTGATCGCGCTACTCACCGCCGCTCCGGTCAGCTCTATGCACCAACTGAGGTGAGTATAGCGATCAGCTGCTGTCAGTCAGGTAACTCCCGGCCACCGCTGGATCCAGCGGTGGCCGCGATTAACCTCAGTGACAGCAGCTGATCGCGCTACTCACCTCAGTTGGTGCATGGAGCTGACCGGAGCGGCGGTGAGTAGCGCGATCAGCTGCTGTCACTGAGGTTAATCGCGGCCACCGCTGGATCCAGCGGTGGCCGGGAGTTACCTGACTGACAGCAGCTGATCGCTATACTCATCTCATTAGCTGCGTGGAGGTGACCGGAGCGGCGGTGTATTCTGCAGCTCCTGTCACTTCCATGCAGCAGAGCTGGACGCGACGCTGGAGGACTGTGGAGTACGCCGGACATGGAGGGTTTGTCGGGGTTAATAAATTGGTAATGAGGGACTTTGTTAGTGTTTTTTATTTCTAATAAAGGATTTTTCGGGTGTGTGTGTGTTTTTTAACTGTAATTTACAGATTAATCATGGAAGGAATCTCGGGGAGACGCCTGACATGATTAATCTAGGACTTATTGGCAGCTATGGGCTGCCATTAACTCCTTATTACCCCGATTTGCCAACGCACTAGGGTAAATCGGGAAGAGCCGGGTACAGCCCCAGAACTGTCGCATATAATGTATGCGGCAATTCTGGGCGGCTGCTGACTGATATTGTTAGGGTGGGGGGCTCCCCATAACGTGGAGCTCCCCATCCTGAGAATACCAGCCTTCAGCCGTATGGCTTTATCTGGCTGGTATTAAAATTGGGGGGACCACACGCCGTTTTTTTTAATTATTTAATTATTTATTTCACTGCACAGTATAGACACGCCCACCGGCTGCTGTGATTGGGTGCAGTGTGACACCTGTCACTCAGTGTGGGGGGCGTGTCTTGGGTATGTGCCCTTAACATTTCCGCCATGAAAATTCATTTTGGTGTCATTTTGGAAGGTTTTCAGGTGAGTCCGTAAAAATGGCGTAAAACTCGGACAAAATTGTTCAGAGCTGTGACTTTTGAGTGATAAATGCTTCAAGGGGTCTTCCCCATGCTGTTGCCATGTCATTTGAGCACTCTTCTGAGACTTTTGTGACATTTTTAGGGTTTCTACATGCTGCCGGGGGTCATTTCACAAAAATACTCGGGTCTCCCATAGGATAACATTGGGCTCGTTGCTCGGGCCGAGTACACGAGTATCTTGGGAGGCTCGGACCGAGCTTCGAGCACCCGAGCTTTTTAGTACTCGCTCATCACTAATAAATATCAAATTTTATTAACACCGATAAAAAATATATGAATATCAGGCTAGTCATAAGAATTACATAATCAAGTAAGACAGAAGGGGGGGGGATGAAGTCACAAAGCTGCAAATGGATACAAGACTTGGTATAGAACACAATTGATATAAAAACAGTCCACCCGCCACTAAAGAAAAACAGGGGGAGGGCCCATAAATAGTAAAAAAGATATTAAGGGATTGTGTGTCGAAGGTAAATGGGCCCGAGAAGAAGCCCCTGAACCCCAGCAAGTAACAGGTAACAGAGAACCCCACAACAGCTCAGTGAGCACCGTACAATGGCTATTCAAAAGCTGAGGAGAGGTACCGGAATAGTAACAGAGGAGGAAAAAGTAAAGAAAGAGGGACAGGTGTATCAGTGGCAGTCCATAACTAAAGAAGGGGTAAGGAAAAGTTACAATCCAGATGCATAAACCTGTATAAAACAGGGAATGCCAAAGGTAAAAGTAGTAAACGTAAATGAGTAAATCTGGATGGTAAGGACTGGCAGTGATACACCTGATCATCAAGAAATTGAATTTGAAATGGATGAAAACAGTAGTCGTGAACAGAGAGGTGCAGATGGTAATAGAATAGTATGGACTAGTCGTGGAGCAAAGAGAGGAGACTCTGGTGATAAATAGGAATATCAAGTATAGTCATTGGGCCGAAAGGTGCCATACACTAATAGCACAATTACGGCCAGGTCTACGAAAATGAGGACAGAGTGAAGCACAGTTCCTGGACTAGTCGTGGAGCAAAGAGAGGAGACTCTAATGTTAGATAAAGTTATCAAGTGTAGTCGTGGGACCAAGAGGTGCCATAACCTGATGGCACAATTGTGGCCAGGTCTTAAGGAAATGAGGGCAGAGTGCAGCGCAGCCCCTAGACTAGGAGGAGTGGACAGACAGAGAGGAAGGAGGAAGAACAGTAAGTGTGCCAGCCAAAGAAAGTACAACGCTGTATAATGCGTTGCTGGCACATAAGGAAGGATTCTCCGGTCGTGATGGTTTACCAAATCACCCCAACTTAACCTAATAAATAACACACCGACTGCATGCGACTTTGGTTAAACAAATTGGCCACAGCAGCCTTTATTACCTATTATTAACATTCTAACACTAGGGGGCGCCGTCCAACGGGCGACCCCAAACAAATAATAGGTAACACATAAATAATACACTGTACAAGTAACCCTATGTAGGCCCAGTCCAGAAACCCTTTCCTCCACCAATATCCCTGGCCGCAACACTCCGACCCAGAGATGAGGTATTAATCACCCCTCGGATTAATACCCCCCAAACTTTGCAGAACCCCGTGCCTGCAATTTACCGGAACCCGGAGACACCATACCAAGACAGTGCCTCTCGGTCCAGCCACCAATCCCTTACAACCGCCTCTGGACCAGACCTACCCCCGCTGCTGCGACAGAACATATGACCCCTTCAACTTCGTCTTCTGTTTGTTTTCTGTTTTGTTTTTTTTTTTTTTTTTTACTATTATCTTTCTTCAACCAGTTTATCTAATTAATTAATTATTTATTTATTGTTAAAATGACATAGCCGGAAAAACACTCACAAAAACACAAGGGAGGGTGGGCGGGAATCCTTCGCCGTCCGGAATCCCAAGGGAAGGTAAGACCCCCTCCCCTATAGCTTATATGCTCCCTCCCCTATAGGGACCCTTTTCCATCAATCCCCTACAGTGTCCCATAAACCCCTCATTTCACTTTATTAACCCCCTCACTCCCTCCCTTCCCTTTGGTCATGTCGCCCCTCCCCCCCCCTATGGGGTCCATGGCTTTCTTGACCACTGAGGAAGGATTCTCCGGTCGTGATGGTTTACCAAATCACCCAACTTAACCTAATAAATAACACACCGACTGCATGCGACTTTGGTTAAACAAATTGGCCACAGCAGCCTTTATTACCTATTATTAACATTCTAACACCAGGGGGCGCCATCCAACGGGCGACCCCAAACAAATAATAGGTAACACATAAGTAATACACTGTACAAGTAACCTGTTACGAATCATAGCCGCAAGCAGCCTGCTGCGGTTCCTGTTGCGCCCAGACGCCGGCTGCCATACTTGGCCGTGCCTCGGGTCGTCCAGTTGGCTGTTCCTTCCACCACGTCTAAGTGTGGAGAGGCGGCTAGTGCGCATGCGTGCGGCGATTTACCCCAGCCAGAGTTTAAGCCCGGTGTTTTGCCTAGTGAGCATGCTCAGCCTGATTGTGTTATGTCTGAGACTAAGTCCTCAGTTCAGGCTACTGAGCATGCTCCCACAATTAACCCTAACAGCCTCTTTGCACAGGTACTTGGACTTCGTGCTGTGTCTAAGTTCTGGGAGGTGCCTACTGAGCATGCTCAAACTGATAGTCTGCTTTCTGAGCCTGTTGCTCAGGCTACTGGGCATGCTCAGGCACTTGGTGCATCAGAGGCTAGGTCCGGTAAGGACCTCACTGAGCATGTCCGTGAGGTGGCAGGCCCTGATAGGGCAGAGGGTGTCAGGTGTCCTGATGACGTGGCAACTCCGGACTTGCTCGCAGAGGCCCGCCCCTATGATCTGGCACCTCAGTATTGGTCGTCAGACGATGACTGGTGAAGTGTTTGGGGGCGTGGCTGCCATGAGGTCATCAATGACGTGGCGGTTCCGGATAGGTCGCATTTGACTCACTGATGACATGGCACTCTGCTATTGGACCTTGGTGGTTCCACCCTGGGTTTGGGGCGGACCCAGGTTATAAAAGGGGCTGGAGACAACATGGAGGTGCGCAGTCTTCACTTTTGCTCAGTCAGAGCACACTTCCATGTTAGAGCCTCATTGCGGCATAAGCCTATGTTGGGAAGCGGTAGGTAGGGTTAGGCGAACGGTGCCTGTCACGCCAAGATTCGTGGCTCAGCACATCAGGGTCAGGCGCCGTGCTTCCCTCCTGCCGTTCCAGTCTTGCTATAGCAGCCCAGTGGCGTTAACTGTGCTGCGGCTGCTGTGCTTCCTGTCCGATTGTGCCCCCTACCTACACGGACAACGCACCTGCTGCGCCACCTGTCCGGTTGTGCCCCCTACGCGCACGGACAGCGTACCCCAGGACCCATGTGGAGTTAACAGGGTGTTCCTTATCCTCCTCGGCTTCCCGGTCAACGCTACTGGTGTACCCATCTGGCCTGACGTGTCCTACACGCACGTGGCCAGTCAAGAAGTGGCCAGAAACGCTAATCGGAGGACCGCTCGGCCTGACGTGTCCTACACACGTGGCCGACAGGGCGCTTTCGTGGCGGTCTTCCGGTCAACGCTACCTGGTTACCACCCGGCCTGACGTGTTTCCTGCACACGGGGTTGGTGTAGCGCTAGGTGCACCAAAACGCTAATCGGGTTGTCGTCCGGTCTGACGTCTCCCTACACACGTGACCGGTTCCCAGAGTTCCTGGGTTATTTCAGAGCCATCCAGCTCTACAGTCTCCGCCTACACCCTCAGGTGCCAGCAGCTCTTTTGTCATCTGGAGCACGGTGGGCCCCGACTGGCGATTAGGAATATATACCCCCTGGTCCTAATCTGCCGGCCCCCCCGTAACATAACCCTATGTAGGCCCGGTCCAGAAACCCCTTTTCTACACCAATATCCCTGGCCGCAACACTCCGACCCAGAGATGAGGTATTAATCACCCCACGGATTAATACCCCCCAAACTTTGCAGAACCCCGTGCCTGCAATTTACCGGAACCCGGAGACACCATACCAAGACAGTGCCTCTCGGTCCAGCCACCAATCCCTTACAACCGCCTCTGGACCAGACCTACCCCTGCCACAGGACAGGACACGTGACACCTTACGTGGCCTGGACCCGCCACACACCCAAGGCTTGTTCCACACCATCACGCAAACCCAAGGCCCATAGATCGGAACCAATCTCATTAAGGTGAACCCCATCACCCCTCCTGAACTGCCACTTCGGCGACTGCAAGTCTACATGCCGTACCACAACACCGCCGTTTCTTCTCACGAAACGCGCAACCACCCTGTTCACTTGAGCCCGGGCGCGATTCAGCTTCTCAACCGACCGCGCCCCCCTCCACACCAATCTGGCCACAATATCCGACCACACCACTATCAAACCCGGATACTTGTTCCATAAACGTAACAAATCAATCTTAATGTCCCTGATCAAGTCCCGGGACGCCCGCGCACCCAAGTCATTCCCCCCCACGTGTAAAATCAACACGTTCGGGGGTCTATCCACCCTACAATAATACTCAAATTCCGGCACGACCCGGCTCCATTCCATGCCCCGCACGCCGATCCACTTGACAGACGCCACCGATCTGTCCAGGCCCAGCTGCCGACCATTCAGGCGAGCGTCGGCCCGACGAGCCCCCCAGAACACGAAAGAGTGCCCCAGAATCCATATCAGGCAACGTCCTACAATAAAGGAAACAAATTCAATAAACAGATATCACCACTCCGCAAAGGAACAACCACAACCAACGGCAAACCAACCGACTCTATTACATCCCTCAACGAGACAACAACTGTGGGCGCACATAACCCTTAAAACAAGAGGACTCCCAACGACCAATCCGTCGCACCATGTCATCTCCCAGGCCCCAACGCGAAGCCTCCGTAGCTGCCCCGATCCTGAAGGAATGGGACCCAAAATCCTCCGAGCACTCCCCCGCCCAGCGCAAACTACTTCGCAACACTGCCACAAACTGGTAACGAGACAACCACGTACCGTCCTTATGCCGTAACAGCGGGCCCGGGAGACCGCCCCGCAAACTGCAAAACTTGCTCACCACCTGCATCGGGCACAACTCCTCCCCCAGCACCACATACAGCACAACCAACCTGCCTCGACCCATCTGGTCCGTTTTTGACCGCCGAAGCCGACACTCAACTCTCCGTCCCACTACTGCCACGTCCTCAGACAGCAAACCACCCCCTTTAACCCTGGACGGGCTTACCAATTCCCCGATTCTAAAAGCCCCAAAAAAGGCTAACACAAAGGCAGTTCTAAAAAGCACCCTTTCATACCCTGAGACACAATTACCTGCAAACCATCCACCAACCGCTGTAACAACTCAAATGAAATGGGCCGCCTAGTGTTTTCATTATTTTCCACTTGTGCACTTGAGCGTACATAACAACAGCATGTAACTCAGGATCAGTAATGTAATGTATGTACACAGTGACTGCACCAGCAGAATAGTGAGTGCAGCTCTGGAGTATAATAAAGGAGGTAACTCAGGATCAGTAATGTAATGTATGTACACAGTGACTGCACCAGTAGAATAGTGAGTGCAGCTCTGGAGTATAATACAGGAGGTAACTCAGGATCAGTAATGTATATACACAGTGACTGCACCAGCAGAATAGTGAGTGCAGCTCTGGAGTATAATAAAGGAGGTAACTCAGGATCAGTAATGTAATGTATGTACACAGTGACTGCACCAGCAGAATAGTGAGTGCAGCTCTGGAGTATAATAAAGGAGGTAACTCAGGATCAGTAATGTAATGTATGTACACAGTGACTGCACCAGCAGAATAGTGAGTGCAGCTCTGGAGTATAATAAAGGAGGTAACTCAGGATCAGTAATGTAATGTATGTACACAGTGACTGCACCAGCAGAATAGTGAGTGCAGCTCTGGAGTATAATACAGGAGGTAACACATGTTCAGAATATGACCTCAGCTGTTTATGTGACTTGTGTCTGTATGTACATTGTAATTTGCAGTTCATTGGTGCAGATATGGTATGAATAAATTTGATATTCAAGTCTGTTTAAATCTTCATTTTTTTCCTGTAAAATAAAAGCTGGAGCTAAGTGTTATAAAACTGTCAGGAATAAAGTAGCCGCTACATGTAGAAATGATTTTCTTATATATCTTGCCTGTAACCTTTTTCTGATCAATAGCTTTTGTTACGTGGCGCTTCATTTGCGGCGCCTTGTCTGCAGTCATCGATTTTCTAAGGCGCAGGGGCTCCACAACAAGGGCGATTTTAAAAATCCACCAACTCGTCTAACCTTTCTAGTTTAAAAAAAAGTGTAAAATGATTGAAAACACTGGATTATAAATGGATACATTGTATCAGGAACTGAGCCAATAGTTACTTTGTAAAACTCTCTGACAAGTTAAAATAAAAGCTTCTTTAAGTCAAGGAACTTTTTCACTTTTGCTAATTTATACCTGGGAAAATTCGGCTTCTCAGCGGCTGCGGGAGGGAGCTGTCCAAATCATTAACTTCTAAAGACAACAGAACTTTGCTGGATGGAAGCAGAATCCATTTCTCCTGCATCCGTTATTCCCTAAGTGATATTATTTACTATTTTGAAGATAAAGGAGATGCTGCTCTTCTGAAAACATGAGGATTATGTAAAAATGTGATTGAAAATTGGTCATCAATCTACATTGTTTTGTAAGTCCTCTTCTACTCTTTGATGCGCTGAACACGTGTCATTCAATGATTACTGGGGATCCGCCAGGTACAAGGGAACCCCCTGAGAGCGCCACAACACAAAGGTGAGCCCTGGCACTAGGGAAGGGGGGCATGGTCACCTACTAAACTCACCTGAGGCTGATCCCTGCACTGCCTAACGTCCCATACGGGTTCTTTCAGCCCATCGCCAATCATGTGCTTATCCCGGTCTTTCCCTTGACTCAGCCCTGTATAGTGCGTAGGGTAGCGGAAACACTAGTCCTGCTCTAGATTAAAGACACACAGAGGATTAGACAGAGAAGGGTAATGTCACGGTTCCGCTGTGCGGAGCATTTTGCATTTGGAATGCTCTATGTGTCTTGTGCACATGCTGATGGGTTGTTTTTTAGCACTAGGGTCCACGCTAGTTTTGGTAGGTGCATTCACAGTTGCACCTCATTCCTGGTTATTGGTCTGTTTCTTTTCTGGGCTTACGCTGTCTGAACATCACCAGTCGTACTTCCTGTTTGCTCAGTGTTCTTGGCTTCTGACCTCGGACTTCTTCCTGACCACTTCTCTGTCTGCTCCCTGAATCTTATATGTTACCTCCCAAATTGTGACCTTGCACCTGTTCCTGGCCACGTCTCTATCTGCTCCCTGAACCTTATATGTTACCTCCCGGTTTCTGATCTTTGACCTCATCTTGGCCATGTCCCTGTCTGCTCCCTGAACCTTATACATTACCTTCCGGCTTCTGATCTTGGAGCTCATCTTGGCCATGTCTCTGTCTGCTCCCTGAACCTTATACATTACCTCCCGGCTTCTGACCTCAGACCTTTCCCTGACCATGTCTCTCTGTTCCCTGAATCTTATACATTAGCAGTATTAATGTGAGCAAGTGTCTATGAAGCCCTGCACTGCGATATCCTGACACGAGAAATAGTAGGGACCACCCTCCATTGTGGAACCCTCATCACAATATGCCATTATACTGCATAACGTCTCCTTAAAAAGAAGTTGCATTCTTGTGTCTGTCCATAGTATATTGTTTAGCTATAGTGCACTGTACTTATTGGCACTCTTAATACTACACTATAAGGCATTATTTACACAGTATATACAATGCTTTTACGTCACAGTTTTTGTGCATTGTATGACACTGTTTGTATGCTACATGGTTATTTTTTGCAGCATATGGCACTTTTATTGCTGCAATGTTAGAGATTTAGAGGCAGGGTGAGTGGTCTCGTAATACAGCAATAGTGATGCTGCAGAGCTGATGTCGTTAGTTTAGTTTCTTCTGCAGCGTGATTTTTTTCAGAGTTGTGTTTGGACTCCAACCATTCTGAGGTTTCTACCCATAGGCATCATGTTGGTAAACCATATGCAAGTGCCTGATACATTTTCTACCTGTGCAACTTTTTTCTTTTCCCAACTGTTCATCATCATTTATTTACTTTTTTTAATTTGTGGGCGACTGTCACAGCTGACAGTCATGTGGTTTCTTACAATAGAAGGTCACAGCATTTGGCTGCACAGAATGCCCCCTCACTTTCTATTGTTCCTGCTGTCAGTGTTCCTTGTGTTAGGTAGCTTTCCTTCTGGGTTTTCAACTCCTTCACCTTTAGGACCCAGTGGAGTTTTCCTTCCATCAAGGTGCTAATTATCAGTATTCCTCTTGTGCTTAAATACTCCCTTCTTACCTGGACTGGTGCTGGTGGTAGTATTCAGTTCATTCTAGCCCTGGTTGCAAGCAGATGGCTTGTACTCCTTTGTGGTATCGTTGCTGAACTCCTGCCTGTGTTATCTGTGGATAAGTAGCTCATGCATTTTCCCCCTCATGTCTTCTTTAGTGTTTAGTGGGGCTGATGAAGAGCTCATCCCACCCGTTCCCTATTTAGGGCCCAGCACTAGGGATATCTATGGTCAGGTATCCTGCTGGGCGCATAGGTGCGGAACCTATCTAGGGTGGTGAGGGACCCCAGGAGCCAGTGGTAGATTCGATCAGGGGTCACCATCTCCCCCGTCCCTTCTCTTTCGCCATTTGCTTGGTATCCCCACGTGACAACAGCCCCCACTAAATGTTATGTTGAGTGGTCTCCACCAACCTTAACCATCCCCTAATTTTACCATTTAATGCACTGTTTCGAGAGGTGAGAAGTACTTCTTATTACAGGAGACGTCCTGGTTTGGGCGCGCGGCTTCCCAGCTGAACCCCCCGACCCGGAGCCGGTTTCATTAGAGGTTTGCGCCTCTTTAAATTAAGCAAAGCTTTCCCGAATCGCAGCCTGTGCGGCTAATAAAACTGGCAGCGCTCGTCATACATCTTTTGGACGGTTGATCTTTCATTTCAGAGCTAAGTCTGGGCCAGAATCCATCATTATTGGCAATACATCCGATGCACATTATATCCCACCACCCCTATTAATCATCATTATTACTTATAATGCTGGAGCCTTCCCACTCTCTGCGCACATCGCTGCAGGAATATAAATTAGTGTTATCCTCCCGCTAACCAGCATTTTTACTAGCGATTGCCGGCTCCCCGCAGAGACGTCAGCGAGACGGAAACAGACGACTGTGTCTCCTCTGGATGCATCACGTACCAACGAGATTTCAGGAGCTCGTCCTCCCCATAAATATTAGGACGTGGGGAAGAGGGGCTCGCTGAGGTTACTTTGTTACTTTAAAGGGAACCTGTCACCGGATTTTTTTTCACCTTCTGTAGCTCCCGGGCTGCATTCTATGAATGTGCAGATTGTTGCTGACCCCCCTTGCAGACCCCTAAAAGAACTTTAGGCTACATGCGCACGCTGCTTTTTTTTTTCCTGCTTTTTTTGCTGCTTTTTTGGCTGCAGTTTTGTCAGCAGAACTTTCTGACATCTGACTTCCCAGCAAAGTCTATGAGAAGTCAGATTTGTCATGCGCACATTGCAGTTTATTTGTCAGCATTTTTTTTTTGTCAAACGTTTGTGTCAAAAAAAATGCAGCATGTTCATTCTTCCTGCATTTTTGTCAACATTTGTCACCCATTGAAATCAATGAGGGCATCAAAAACGCAGGAAAAATGCATGCTAATCAAAAGTGGTGCATTTTACCTGCCTTTTACCTGCGTTTTTGGTACCAAAAATGCAGGTGATTTGTCAGGAAGTGAGGTCAGGCAAGTGGTCCCGTCCCGTCCTCCATGTGTTCCCCGAAGTACCGCTGTCCCCAGGGGCGATGATGTGGAGGACGGGACTCTCAGCGGCGGCGGCAGCGAGAGGGAAAAATTTAATGTTTTCAGCTACCAATGTCCATCCCCCTCTCGCTGCCGCGACCGCTGATAGTCCCGTCTTCCACATCATCTCCCCTGTGCGTGCACGCTGGGGACAGCAGTACTTTGGGGAACACGTGGAGGACGGGACTATCAGCGGCGGTGGCAGCGAGAGGGGGATGGACATTTGCAGCTGAAAACATTAATTTTTCCCTCTCGCTGCCGCCGCCGCTGATAGTCCCGTCCTTCACGTGTTCCCCGAAGTACCGCTGTCCCCAGCGTGCACGCACAGGGGAGATGATGGACCCCTCTCGCTGCCACCACCGCCGCTGATAGTCCCGTCCTCCACGCTCCTGTCAGTTCTACGCAGTAGCGCGATCAGCTGAGCTGTCACTGAGGTTACTCGCGGTGGCCGCGGGTAACCTCAGTGACAGCTCAGCTGATCGCGCGGCTCTCTTCAGTTGCTGCGTGGAGCTGACAGGAGCGGCGGTGTCTGCTGCTTCTCCGGTAGGGCCGCATACCTTTTTTTGTTTTTCTTTCTCGTACTCTTTTCGGCGAATTTCATCAGTGGGTACACTCAAAAAGGTACTCGGAGTGGTGACCCTGGAGACTATATTATTGGTCTCCTCCTCGTTATAAAAAAATGTAGAGAAATGGGATTGCGACATGAGTTGCTAGTAGAGAGTAACAGCGTTGGGGAAATAGGGGAGCTTAGGTCAAAAAAGAGTAAATGAGAGCAGAATGGACCTAGCGTCACCCGTCACAGGTGCTCAGGAGAAAAAATATATCTGGTAGAGGTAAAGTAGCTCCGGCACACCGTTTACTTCCCAATTGCAAATCACACATGAAAAACGTGAATGTCTCTTTGAATTTTTATTGAAAAAAGATGGTACAATTGCAGAAAGTCCGCCTATAACAACGTTTCGGCCATCGTCTTGGCCTTCATCTGGTCGGACAGACTGACTAGACATATTGACAAGATAAACATAACAACATAAGAAAAATTGATCAGTACATTGATAACTGGTCATTTTGCATATAGCACCGTTTTAATACAAAAGAAAATTGCTAAAGAACCTGTGACTAGAATGACAAGGAGAAAATCCCATTGGTGGTGGAGTGAAACACAGATATTACAGGTCACCTGGAAGAGGGTATGTGTCAGGGGAGATACTGAGGAGAAGGTATGTGTAGTCCAATGTCCTGGGACTCACCTAGTTGAGTAATGATTCTCAAATGAACAAGATGACGGTGTTGGTAGGGACAGTAAGCCGTATTCACACGTTATTTGTCTGTAATGACTAAAAAGAAGGGGGAAAGAGACAAAGAGAGAGAGAGAAAAAGAAGAAAAGGAAAAGAAAACGGAATGAGCTGTTGTGATAATGGTATCATGAACTGGGGGAAAAGGAAGTCATGAGAAAGTGTGCAATATACCTAGTGGTAGGTGGATTTGTTGAATACTGAAGCAACGACCGGGTCCCATCAATATATTTGGATTTATCTATGGGGGTTCACTACGGTATATGAGATGTGAGATCAATCTAGTGAAAGATATCCATAGTTAGTGATACAATGCAGATCCTTAATTGGGTATAAAATGGAACTTCACAAAAGGTTCTGGTACCCGTATATGAGTGGCAGGATGCCAAACAATCTTTAAGCCGGGATGCTATGTGGCAGTTGGCTACCCGGAATAGGAATGGATGTCAGACAGCGGTGCTCAATTCTAAGAAAAGAAGGCAAAAACCATTTTTTATATGTAAATGGCAAGTAATGGTCACAAATGATTGAAAATGAACAATAAGGGGGTGGGGGAACCTCCTACCTTAGCTCAATTGCACATGGCAGAAGAAAATGCAAGACATGTTTAGTGTCCACAAGTTGAATGGGATCCAGGGCTCTATATCTGAGAATGTATATAGCAAGTATACAGATGAAATTATACATATTTTTTTATATGCGGTTGATCAAAGAAAGAAAAGGAAAAGTGACCATCTGGTGAAGTAAGATGCATACCTCAAATATCCGATATGGACGACTATGTAAAGGGCTTTTAGGTATAGCGGTTTGCTAGGCAAGGAAAACCTATGTGTAGGTAAGCTGGTAGAAAAAGGGAGAAGGTTAGCAAAGTACAGCAAACTGCAGGGAAAAATGTATGGAGAGATCACTTACCATAATGTGAAAAGACCGCTCGTGTGCCCTGTGCGTCTGGTGGGGTGGGAAGATAATGCTGAGAGCGGTGTTTAAAAGCACTGGTGGTGCGACGTCACTTCCGGTGGTTGACACGCGGAAGTAATGGACAGGCCGGTGGAACGCATGTCGCGCATGCGCTTCTGGTCACTTAAGGAGCAGTGGTGGAAGTCCCACAGAGGAGGTGTGTGAGTGCTGGAGCGTGAGAGCGCGCTTGGGCGGTAGTGGTCAGGTGTGGAATTGCAGGAACAGTGCACACTAAGCCATATAGGGATTGTGGATCCAGTGATTTGTTCAGGATGGCGGTGGGAACAGGCTGTGCTGGTCTAAGTGAGATTGTAATTCTGTAAAACAAGGAAAGGCAAATTAGATATAGGTAATAATAGTACCAAATATACAATGTACAATATATATGAAAAAACAGATAGATATCACTATTAAAGGACCAATGAAATACAATAATGTAGGCGAAAAAATTTTTTTGTAAACCCAGAAGGGCACTATTCAGGATCATGTCGTTGTGATACATGGATTAGGGAAACTAGTTAGGAATAGTATGCCACTAAGAGATCCATCATAGTATGAGATCGTGGTAATAAAGACATATGATTGAGATTAAGGGAATCGCGACCAATGACTAAGCGCAAGGAGAAATATATGTGCAAAAGGAAAGAAAATTTAAAAACCTGTTTCATACTTTTGATTCAGTCCATGGGGTTCCATGGTTCCTAATGTGTATCCATCTGGCCTCCTTGTCAAGGAGGCGTTTAACCCTATTGCCGCCTCTACGGTGGATTTCAACAGTGTCAATGACTTGAAATCTCAGCTGGGAGATCTTGTGGCCAGCTGTTATAAAATGGTGGGGAATAGGTAGTAACACACGTCCGCATCTAATGTCGGACTTGTGTTTATTGATGCGGTCTCGGATATGCTGGGTGGTTTCCCCAACATACCCGAGACCGCAGGGACACTTGATGTAATAGACGACAAATGTACTGTCGCATGTAAAAAAAAATTTTATCTGGAAGATTTTGCCCGACCTCGGGTGAGTAAAGGTGTTACCTTTGATCACATTAGAGCATTGGGCACAGCCCAAACATGGGAAAGTACCCAGTTGGGGAGTGCCCAAAAATCTCTGATGCGGACTGGTGTTGGCAGGACCAATATCTGCTCGTATAAGTTTGTTCTTGAGATTGGGTGATCTTCTGTGACAGATAAGTGGTGGGTTTTGGAACTCCTTAATTTGTGGATATGACAACCCCAATAAAGGCCAGTGTTTTAAGATAATTTTCTTAATGGTGAGAAGGGATGGTACGTATTGATGAAGGGAATACGATTCTGATCCCCTGTGGTTTTATCCGAAGTTGAAGTTGTTCTTGTTGCCATATGTTGGGGATAGCCTCTCTGAATGAATTTGTCAGTCATCTCCTGATGTCTCGTAGTCCTAGTGTTAATGTTCGTGACTAACCTATCTACCCGGGTATGTTGGGAAATGGGTAAAGATTGCTTCGTATGTTTTGGGTGATTACTCTTATAGTGCAGGAGACTATTCTTGTCGGTTGGCTTCGTGTAAATGTCAGTGCTAAGGACACCATCTGTGCCCTTTTAGAACCATGCAATCTAGAAAATTAATGGAATCGGTATCATGATGTATAGTAAATGATAGACCGGGTAGAAGGGTATTGATGTTTTCGTGAAATGAAGTAAGAGAGGTGATGTCTCCGTCCCAGATCATAAATACGTCATCGATATAATGACGCCAGAGAAGGGCATGTTGTATGATGAGGGGATGGGAATGGATGAATTGTTCTTCGAAAAACGTCATAAAAATATTAGCGTACGGGGGCGCGACATTCGATCCCATCGCGGTCCCCCTGCGTTGCACGTAAAACTGGTCTTGGAAAAGGAAGAAATTTTGTTCAAGAACTATCCTCAGCATGTCGAGACAGAAGGTTCTGTTGTGGGTTGGTAAGGTGGTATATTGTTGTAGAAACCAATTAACTGCCTGTACACCATCGTCATGTTGGATGCTGGTGTACAGGCTGTTGACATCAAGTGTCACAAGTAAGGCAGAGAGAGGAATGTGATGTATGTCACCCAAAATTTCCAGAAAATGTGTTGTGTCCTTGATGTAGGATGGTGTAAGTGGTATGAAGGGTGACAGATGGTGTCCTTAGCACTGACATTTACACGAAGCCAACCGACAAGAATAGTCTCCTGCACTATAAGAGTAATCACCCAAAACATACGAAGCAATCTTTACCCATTTCCCAACATACCCGGGTAGATAGGTTAGTCACGAACATTAACACTAGGACTACGAGACATCAGGAGATGACTGACAAATTCATTCAGAGAGGCTATCCCCAACATATGGCAACAAGAACAACTTCAACTTCGGATAAAACCACAGGGGATCAGAATCGTATTCCCTTCATCAATACGTACCATCCCTTCTCACCATTACTTAAGAAAATTATCTTAAAACACTGGCCTTTATTGGGGTTGTCATATCCACAAATTAAGGAGTTCCAAAACCCACCACTTATCTGTCACAGAAGATCACCCAATCTCAAGAACAAACTTATACGAGCAGATATTGGTCCTGCCAACACCAGTCCGCATCAGAGATTTTTGGGCACTCCCCAACTGGGTACTTTCCCATGTTTGGGCTGTGCCCAATGCTCTAATGTGATCAAAGGTAACACCTTTACTCACCCGAGGTCGGGCAAAATCTTCCAGATAATTTTTTTTTTTACATGCGACAGTACATTTGTCGTCTATTACATCAAGTGTCCCTGCGGTCTCGGGTATGTTGGGGAAACCACCCAGCATATCCGAGACCGCATCAATAAACACAAGTCCGACATTAGATGCGGACGTGTGTTACTACCTATTCCCCACCATTTTATAACAGCTGGCCACAAGATCTCCCAGCTGAGATTTCAAGTCATTGACACTGTTGAAATCCACCGTAGAGGCGGCAATAGGGTTAAACGCCTCCTTGACAAGGAGGCCAGATGGATACACACATTAGGAACCATGGAACCCCATGGACTGAATCAAAAGTATGAAACAGGTTTTTAAATTTTCTTTCCTTTTGCACATATATTTCTCCTTGCGCTTAGTCATTGGTCGCGATTCCCTTAATCTCAATCATATGTCTTTATTACCACGATCTCATACTATGATGGATCTCTTAGTGGCATACTATTCCGAACTAGTTTCCCTAATCCATGTATCACAACGACATGATCCTGATTAGTGCCCTTCTGGGTTTACAAAAAAATTTTTTCGCCTACATTATTGTATTTCTATGGTCCTTTAATAGTGATATCTGTTTTTTCATATATATTGTACATTGTATATTTGGTACTATTATTACCTATATCTAATTTGCCTTCCCTTGTTTTACAGAATTACAATCTCACCTAGACCAGCACAGCCTGTTCCCACCGCCATCCTGAACAAATCACTGGATCCACAATCCCTATATGGCTTAGTGTGCACTGTTCCTGCAATTCCACACCTGACCACTACCGCCCAAGCGCGCTCTCACGCTCCAGCACTCACACACCTCCTCTGTGGGACTTCCACCACTGCTCCTTAAGTGACCAGAGCGCATGCGCGACATGCGTTCCACCGGCCTGTCCATTACTTCTGCGTGTCAACCACCGGAAGTGACGTCACACCACCAGCGCTTTTAAACACCGCTCTCAGCATTATCTTCCCACCCCACCAGACGCACAGGGCACACGAGCGGTCTTTTCACATTATGGTAAGTGATCTCTCCATACATTTTTCCCTGCAGTTTGCTGTACTTTGCTAACCTTCTCTCTTTTTCTACCCGCTTACCTACACATAGGTTTTCCTTGCCTAGCAAACCGCTATACCTAAAAGCCCTTTACATAGTCGTCCATATCGGATATTTGAGGTATGCATCTTACTTCACCAGATGGTCACTTTTCCTTTTCTTTCTTTGATCAACCGCATATAAAAAATATGTATAATTTCATCTGTATACTTGCTATATACATTCTCAGATATAGAGCCCTGGATCCCATTCAACTTGTGGACACTAAACATGTCTTGCATTTTCTTCTGCCATGTGCAATTGAGCTAAGGTAGGAGGTTCCCCCACCCCCTTATTGTTCATTTTCAATCATTTGTGACCATTACTTGCCATTTACATATAAAAAATGGTTTTTGCCTTCTTTTCTTAGAATTGAGCACTGCTTTCTGACATCCATACCTATTCTGGGTAGCCACCTGCCACATAGCATCCCGGCTTAAAGATTGTTTGACATCCTGCCACTCATATACGGGTACCAGAACCTTTTGTGAAGTTCCATTTTATACCCAATTAAGGATCTGCATTGTATCACTAACTATGGATATCTTTCACTAGATTGATCTCACATCTCATATACCGTAGTGAACCCCCATAGATAAATCCAAATATATTGATGGGACCCGGTCGTTGCTTCAGTATTCAACAAATCCACCTACCACTAGGTATATTGCACACTTTCTCATGACTTCCTTTTTCCCCAGTTCATGATACCATTATCACAACAGCTCATTCCGTTTTCTTTTCCTTTTCTTCTTTTTCTCTCTCTCTCTTTGTCTCTTTCCCCCTTCTTTTTAGTCATTACAGACAAATAACGTGTGAATACGGCTTACTGTCCCTACCAACACCGTCATCTTGTTCATTTGATAATCATTACTCAACTAGGTGAGTCCCAGGACATTGGACTACACATACCTTCTCCTCAGTATCTCCCCTGACACATACCCTCTTCCAGGTGACCTGTAATATCTGTGTTTCACCACACCACCAATGGGATTTTCTCCTTGTCATTCTAGTCACAGGTTCTTTAGCAATTTTATTTTGTATTAAATAGGTGCTATATGCAAAATGACCAGTTATCAATGTACTGATCAATTTTTCTTATGTTGTTATGTTTATCTTGTCAATATGTCTAGTCAGTCTGTCCGACCAGATGAAGGCCGAGACGATGGCTGAAACGTTGTTATAGGCGGACGTTCTGCAATTGTACCATCTTTTCTCAATAAAAATTCAAAGAGACATTCACGTTTTTCATGTGTGATTTGCAATTGGGAAGTAAACGGTGTGCCGGAGCTACTTTACCTCTACCGGATATATTTTTTCTCCTGAGCACCTGTGACGGGTGACGCTAGGTCCATTCTGCTCTCACCTCCATGCAGCAAAGCTGGAAGCGACGCTGGACCATCCTGGATTACGCCGGACATGGAGGGCTTTGTCGGGCTTATTAAATGGGAGAACGAGGGAATTTGTTAGTGTTTTTTATTTCTAATAAAGGATTTTTTCAGGTGGGTGTTTATTTACTGTAACTTACAGATTAATCATGGAAGGTATCTCAGGGAGACGCCTGACATGATTAATCTAGGACTTAGTGGCAGCTATGGGCTGCCATTAACTCCTTATTACCTTGATTTGCCAACGCACCAGGGCAAATCGGGAAGAGCCGGGTACAGTCCCAGAACAGCCGCATCTAATGGATGCGGCCATTCTGGGCGGCTGCTGACTGATATTGTTAGGCTGGGGGGCTCCCCATAATGTGGAGCTCCCCATCCTGAGAATACCAGCCTTCAGCCGTATGGCTTTATCTGGCTGGCATTAAAATTGGGGGGTACCGCAAGCCAGTTTTTTTTTAATTATTTATTTATTTCTAATTTTTTTTTTCAATTCAACAAGCTTTATGGGCTTGTTTGAACTGAAAAATACATGAAACAATTGTTGACAAAACTGCAGCCAAAAACGCACCAAAAAAGCAGCAAAAACGCACCAAAAAAGCACCTACATTTTTGTGACATTTCCAGGCTCTCTGACAAGGTGCAGTTTTGGCTGCAGTTTTGGCTGCAGTTTTGGCTGCAGTTTGTGAACACGAAAAAGAAGCAGCGTGCGCATGTAGCCTTAGAAAATCTTACCATTTCCTATGCAAATGAGTTTGGGTGGCCAGATGGGCGGGGTCTAATTCGGCTCCTGTCCCCCCTCCTGTCGCTGTTTGCCGTCCCCCAGTCATAATTTACATGGATGACGCCGCCCCCATCATCCATGCTGTTGGAGTCTCGCGCAGGCGCATTTCACTGTGCCTCTATCGCGGGGTTGAGCATAAAGTTTCTCTCACGCGAGCGCTGGTAATGTAGTTGCGCAGGCGCAGGATTATGGGCGGTGCTGTGTATGACCTCACCAGCATCATCCTCGTACCTGCCCATAATCTCGCGCATGCGCATTTAGCTCTGCCTCTACCTTTATGCGCAGGCTCTGGCCAATGGAGAAAGTACGTGCCCCCTGCATATCCCCCTACAGGAGCTTTTCTGACCTCCCATCCTACATCCTTAGTGATGTAACACCAATGGCAGCAGAGCACATGGCTACTATTGGGGGGCCCGGTGTGATACAGGGGGGCTCTGTGCTAGCGCAATCACCGACCCCAACCAAGCCCCTTGTCTGGTATCACACTTTCAACTCTATCAACATCGGCAATACCAATACAGTTGAAAGTAATGATGAATGAAGCCGTCCGCTCCATCCTCCATCTTTCTCCCGCTGGGTCTGAGCTCTGAGGTTCCAGCACATGGGGTGCAATGATGTCACTACAGCGCTCCTGCTATGATGGGCGATGCAGAGCTAAAGAACGCTCGCCACGAATCCCAGAACACTGGGGGAATGAGGAGAGGTGACAGTATTTATTGTTTTAAATTGATGAGAACATTTTGGGGGCCATTAGAATTGATGGAACATTATACAGTTAGGTCCACAAATATTTGGACAGTGACACAATTTTGGCGAGTTGGGCTCTGCATGCCACCACATTGGATTTGAAATGAAACCTCTACAACAGAATTCAAGTGCAGATTGTACATTTACACAAAGCCAACCGACAAGAATAGTCTCCTGCACTATAAGAGTAATCACCCAAAACATACGAAGCAATCTTTACCCATTTCCCAACATACCCGGGTAGATAGGTTAGTCACGAACATTAACACTAGGACTACGAGACATCAGGAGATGACTGACAAATTCATTCAGAGAGGCTATCCCCAACATATGGCAACAAGAACAACTTCAACTTCGGATAAAACCACAGGGGATCAGAATCGTATTCCCTTCATCAATACGTACCATCCCTTCTCACCATTACTTAAGAAAATTATCTTAAAAACACTGGCCTTTATTGGGGTTGTCATATCCACAAATTAAGGAGTTCCAAAACCCACCACTTATCTGTCACAGAAGATCACCCAATCTCAAGAACAAACTTATACGAGCAGATATTGGTCCTGCCACTCATATACGGGTACCAGAACCTTTTGTGAAGTTCCATTTTATACCCAATTAAGGATCTGCATTGTATCACTAACTATGGATATCTTTCACTAGATTGATCTCACATCTCATATACCCCCATAGATAAATCCAAATATATTGATGGGACCCGGTCGTTGCTTCAGTATTCAACTTATCCACCTACCACTAGGTATATTGCACACTTTCTCATGACTTCCTTTTTCCCCAGTTCATGATACCATTATCACAACAGCTCATTCCGTTTTCTTTTCCTTTTCTTCTTTTTCTTTCTCTCTCTCTTTGTCTCTTTCCCCCTTCTTTTTAGTCATTACAGACAAATAACGTGTGAATACGGCTTACTGTCCCTACCAACACCATCATCTTGTTCATTTGAGAATCATTACTCAACTAGGTGAGTCCCAGGACATTGGACTACACATACCTTCTCCTCAGTATCTCCCCTGACACATACCCTCTTCCAGGTGACCTACAATATCTGTGTTTCACCACACCACCAATAGGATTTTCTCCTTGTCATTCTAGTCACAGGTTCGTTAGCAATTTTCTTTTGTATTAAAACGGTGCTATATGCAAAATGATCAGTTATCAATGTAATGATCAATTTTTCTTATGTTGTTATGTTTATCTTGTCAATATGTCTAGTCAGTCTGTCCGACCAGATGAAGGCCGAGACGATGGCCGAAACGTTGTTATAGGCGGACTTTCTGCAATTGTACCATCTTTTTTCAATAAAAATTCCGAGACATGGGGGGCGTGGCCGGCAGGCAGCATGAGCGGTCGCATCTGAGAGCAGCTCCGCAGTCCAACGCTGAAAAATACTATTAATCCTGCCGAAATTGGTGCCTAAATACACCTCCGGATTACCTGTGGTGCGGTGAGCATTCTGATCGGTACCATGAGCAGAGGTCGTAGCGCAGCGGCGGCTGAAAAGCTGAAGAAGTTTGCCCGGGACTCCCAGCAAGATGGCGTCGGCAAGCAGTCGGAGCGGGAATCCAGTGAGGCGGAGGAGGAGGAGAGCATGGAGGCCGGATCCAAGGAACCGCAGGAGCTAACCTTGCAGCAAGTTACTTCACAATTACTTGCGGCGATCCAGGATTCAAAAGTGTCGCTGACGGGCAAAATCGAGGAGGTTAAGATAGATGTGGGGCTCCTCCGGCTGGATCTGCAAAATCTGAGAGAGCGGGTGAAGGAGACGGAGCAGCGGATCTCCACGCTGGAAGACGACGCAAGAGCGACGCCAGGCAGATTGTCCTCCTTGGAAAGCGCGGCAAACAACTGGGCGCAAAGGGCTGACGATCTGGAAAACCGCCTGCGTCGCAATAATTTAAGAATTCTGGGGATGCCGGAGAGGGCAGAAGGGAGCGACCCATGTAAGTTCATGGAAACATGGCTTTCTGAAACTTTCCCTGATGCGACGCTGTCAGCGGCATTCGCTATAGAAAGAGCCCACCGGGTACCGGCCAGACCTCCTCCCCCGGGAGCGCAGCCTAGACCTCTCCTGGCCCGACTGCTGAGCAGCAGGGATAGAGATGCGATCCTTGGTGCGGCGCGACGCAAAGGCCCGATCCTACATAATAATGTTCCCATACTGATTTTCCCTGACTTCTCTGCGTCTCTCCAGAAAACGAGGGCATCCTTCATTCAGGTAAAAAAACGCCTTAGAGATCACCAAATTGCTTACTCCATGATCTTCCCGGCTCGTCTTAGAGTGGTTCATCAAGAGCGATCCTTGTTCTTTACATCTCCTGCGGAGGCGGATGACTGGATCAACACGCTGAAGAGGAAGCGCTGATGCGTTACAGGCTTGAGCGACGTCGGGAGGATCGCTGTTGTGATGGTGTCGCGGCTCTGATTTGTTTATTTCATCTCCTTTGGAGTGAGGTCGGTGATACGATTCTTTTCCCTGGGACGTCTGAAATCGCTGTTGCGATAGCTTTAGGATCATCCTATGCAGATACTCGGCGTCCCTTGATATTGAAGGCGCGAAATATTTCTGTTTCCTTCATCCCTCCTGCCATACGAGTGGAGCGGTGCTCGGGATCGCAGTTGCGGCCGCGTCCTGCTTTTTTGGTTCCAGTTTGTTGAGTAATTGACGATTCCATCAGGAGGCGCCGGTGCGCCTGGGACTCCCAGAGGCATGTGAGTTACTGGATGTGTTTATTATTGATCTTCCATTGTGCCGGTCTCCGGGTTAGCCCCCCCCTCGTGGCTGGGCAGCTGGGGGTTGTGCCTCTGGGGGTGTCGGGACCTGAGCTCACTGCGCTCGTTAATAAGTCCAGATTGAGTTCTGGAATTCTCGTCGCTGGTGGGACCGGATTGAACTGACTTCAAGCGGGACAAGTGCCAGAACGCTGCTGCGGTGCCAGGATCACTTTTATGCGATCTTGAATTATCCTGCATTATTCAAAAGGGGACTTCACTCCGGGTTTGCAGTATTTAGCAACGCACTTAAGTTCAGGATGCTGAAATTTGTCTTTAGAGCTATATTAAGGTTTTTTGTTTTGTTTTTTTTTAGGTCACCATATATGATAATCACTTATGATTTGGGATTGCCTGCAAATTCTTCTCCCATTTCCTCTATATTCCTATCTCCTCTTCCCCCCTCTTAGTCGCACTTACTTGTTTAATCCCTCAACCCTTTTATCTCATCCTCATACCCATCCTTGCTATCCTATTTCTTATCTACCTCTAAGTCTTCTTTTGCTATTCTTTCCAGCTTTCCTCTTCAACCTCCCTCTCTCTTCCCCAGCCTTCACCCAGTATGCCCTCCTCCTCACACTCTCCCTTCTTCCACCCATCTTCAATTCTCTTTTCTCTCTTCTCTTCCCTTGCCCTTTTCTCTCTTCCTTACCCCTTCCCCGCCCACCTTTCACTACCTTTCCTCCATCCCACACCCCCCCCCCTTTTTTTTTTTTTTTTTTTTTTTTTTTCTCTTTCTCTTCTCTCTTCTCTCTTCTCTCTTCTCTTTCTTTCTTCTCTCTTCTCTTTCTTTCTTCCCATATTTCTATGCCCATTTACTCTGGGTTCTATTACCCACGAACGATTAATTGGCTATGTTGCAGGGTAATTCAATACGTTGGACTGCAGGAAAAGCTTAAGTCCTTGTTTCGAGGACACCCCCGTACCAAGTACACCATCTAGCCACGTTGGTTCACCCTGGTAGTTACTAGGGACACCCTCTCCTGGTCACACTGCTGGATTAGTTCTTTCGGCTGTGTGTTTGCAACCGATAGTTTGTATTTAAGGGTACGTTTGCCCAAGTTCTACTGTGGGTTAAGTTTTTGACATTTCCCTATTAATTCAGTGGGAGACACATTTTAATGGCTTTAAGCTTGATGACATGGAATGTTAGGGGACAGGGCACATCCAGGAAACGGGCGGCAGTGTTCGCACATATCAAAAAATCCAAAGCTCAGATTGTATGTTTGCAAGAGACCCATTTATTGTTGGAAACCACGAGAGTGCTTCAAAAGCCTTGGGTTCAATGGTCAGCTCACTCTGTTCATTCCTCATATTCGAGGGGAGTTTCGGTACTAGTCCATAAAGCACTGCGGTGGGACCCGGGTAAGATCATAAAGGATAATGATGGGAGGTATGTGTTTGTCCAGGCTCACATCGATGGGATCACGATAGTGATCTTAGCCATATACATCCCCCCTGCGATGGGAATCTCAATTTTGTATGAAGCGGCTAAGTTTGCCTCACAATTCCCACAAGCCTTGGTGCTCTGCATGGGGGATTTCAATTTGATTAGCAACACAGGGCTGGATAGATTCAACACCCGACAGGTCCCGATCTCCCCAACGATGCAAACTAGACTGAGTGCATTCCTCCAGGAGGTGGGGTGGTGCGACATGTGGAGGTTTTTTAACCCAGTACTGAGAGAATACACATGTTATACCCCAGGGAAAAACTCATTGTCTAGAATTGATTACATCTGTGGAAATGAAAGAGTCTGTGCCCATATACAATCGGTGTGTCATCTACCCAGATCAGTATCAGACCACTCTCCGGTATTTGTCAGCATTAAGTGGGAAGGTTGTAAATCTCGTAAAGTGTCACGGAAGATTAACCCTTGGTGGCTGTCACTCTTTGGTGCCAATGATAGGATTCCTGATCAGCTCAGGGCATACACCGAGACGAACTCCGTGGAAGAGAATCACTCGGCCTATTGGGATGCGCTTAAGGCATATTTGAGGGGATGCTGTCACTCCTCTATCTCTTATGTCAAGAAACAGGCGGCCAGAGAGGAGGAGGAACTGGCCACTCAAAATAGAGTGCTTGAACATAGATTTACCTCAGACCCTTCTGAAGGAAACAGACTCCAGTGGCTACAGGCTGGGAGGAAATATCTTTTGTTCCTACAAGATAAGGCTAAGAGACATGTCTTCTTCATGAACCGGAGATATTTTGAGCAAGGGAACCAATCTAGTAGTTTACTAGCGTTCCTGGTGCGCCAATCCACTAGCTCACCTGCGGTCCTTAAGATCAGAGACTCCGATGGCGATTCAATCACCTCCGTCACTGGTATTCTGAAGGTGTTTCTGGACTTCTATAGGAACCTATATGAGTCCAGGCTGACTGTGTCAAGGGGGGAGATCACTGAATATTTACGGGATCTGGAGTTTCCCAGATTGACTTTGGCCCAGAGGTCGGCCTTGGATGAGCCCATTAGCATGGAAGAGATGGTGGAGGCGATGGGTGCACTCAATAGGGGTAAGGTGTCTGGCCCGGACGGACTCCCAATTGAAATATTTGACAAGTATAGGGGGGAGCTGGCCCCAGCTCTCCTGGAGACGGTTGAGGCTTCATTCCGCAGGGGAAGGTTGCCTGATTCCTTCTATGAGGCAACCATCGTGCTACTATTGAAACCAGATAAGGATCCATTGGATTGTGGCTCGTACAGACCGATCTCTCTGTTAAACTCTGATTATAAAATTCTTACCAAAATTCTAGCAACTAGACTCAATAAAGTGATCTCCTCCATAATACACGAGGACCAGTCTGGATTCATTCCGGGTAGAAGTACCTCGGATAATCTGAGGAGGGCACAGGTGATTCTACAGATGGGCACCAAGTTAGAGGAGGATTGGGCTTTGATCTCCTTGGATGCGGCCAAGGCCTTTGACTCTATAGAATGGCCATACCTGCTGGAGGTGCTGCGGGCATTTGGTTTCGGCAACGATTTTGTTAGATGGATTGAGATTATATATAAAGCTCCAACGGCCAACATTCAGGTGGGAGGTGGAGTATCGGAAACTTTCCCTTTGGGGAGGGGAACCAGGCAGGGATGTCCTCTATCCCCTCTTCTGTTCGCCCTTGCCATGGAACCGTTGGCAGTGCGCATTCGGGCGGACTCAATCTACCGGGGAGTGAGACATCGTAAGGGAGATGAACGTTTGTCTCTGTATGCTGACGACCTGTTATTGTTTGCTTCGGATCCGGATTCCTCCATTCCTAGAGCCGTAGAGCTAATCGACCGATTCGGGGAGTTCTCGGGCCTGTCAATAAATTGGTCAAAATCGTACCTCCTCTTCCTATCTCGGGACAGGGAGGAAATGATGAACACCCACATGTGTAGAGTTCCAGTGGTGGATCACTTTAAATACCTGGGGATTATATTGACGGGAAGCCCTTCGGAGATGATAGCAAGAAATATTGCCCCCTTATTATCACACCTCGGGGAGAAATTTAATAGATGGAGCCAACTCCCGCTCTCAGTGGCGGGAAGGATTAATCTCCTTAAAATGATAGTGCAACCAAAGTGTCTTTATATAACCCAACATGTATTCGTACAGATTCCCCGTTCTTTCTTTCGGTCCCTGGAATCTTTGATGATCACCTTTGTCTGGGGTCCCTCCAGATCAAGGGTCCAGATGGCCAAATTACAGAGACCCAAGGACATGGGGGGTATGGCCCTTCCTGATCTGTACATATACTATCTGGCCGGACAATTGAAATATTTGGGACAATGGACACTTCCTGGGGTGAGGGGTTCTCCGGAGGGTCTTCTGGCAGAGTTCACAGGTATGGATCTCTTATGGCCATTGTTGACGGACCACAAGAGGGCTCCTGAGGGTCGGGTCCTCCCAATACACAAACTGGGGGCCAGGGTCTGGAAAGAGGCTAAAACCATTTTTGGTTTTCACGATATGCCAACTGAGACACCCCTATGGGATAACTTGGACCTTCCACACTTTTGTGGGCTGCCGGGGTTTGGTGAATGGAGGAATCGAGGAATAGTCTCCCTGGGATCACTGGTCCGGGATGGTGATCTCCGCCCATTTGCGCAACTGCGTGCAGAATTTGATTTGCCGGAATCTCATGGGTTTCAGTACCTCCAGATTAGGCACGCCTTCCGGGCTCAGTTCTCTGGTCGTGGGGTTAGATTCTCTTCCTTTCCAGTCATTGGAATTATCAGATCACAGGGCCCTGGAGGTCTCATTTCCAAATTGTACTCCTCCCTTATCCGGGCCAAGGCCATGAACAGTCCTCTTTCTGTCCGGGAGAGGTGGAGTGTCAGGATCCCTGAAATTGATGATGTAGTGTGGGACGACATTGTCGAATCCCACACGCTAGTCTCTCCCGCAGTCAATAATAGACTGATTCAGTTATACATAATACATCAAAGTTATATGACTCCTCAGAGACTGAACAAGATGAAAAAGGCAAATAATCTGGTGGGGGTGGGTTGTCCAAGATGCGGGAGAGACGGTGCTGATTTCTGGCACATGATATGGGATTGCCGGGTCATTCTCTCCTATTGGAGTGAGGTTGTAACAACTCTGTCCACCATACTTCAGAAAGGAGTTGCTCTGTGCCCAGTCCTGTGTCTATTTGGGGTGGTGGATGTACGCTCCTGGTCCCAAAATGAAAACTTGCTAATAAAGAAGGTATTATTTTTGGCCCGGAAGGGCATTATACTAAACTGGATGGGCATCCACCCTCCAACTAAAGCCTCATGGATTGCATTGGTAAATGCTATAATTCCGTCAGAACACTATGTTTATAAGATAAGAGGTTCTTTAAATAAATTCGACAAAATATGGGGTAGATGGATGGGCTCGCCCTTGACCGGAGGATCACCCGGCTCCCTAGCTGATAGCCTACAGTCGGTACTGGCGTGATAGTAACGGATGGTAATCCGATGGGAGGAAAGGAGAATTACGGGGTTTATGATATACTGTATTGGAGATATTACGAGACCTCTGTAATCTGGGTTGCGCTTCTCTTATTGGTGTGGGCTTTTTGCCCCAGAATGGATATGTTTCGTGAACTGACACCTTTGCAATGATTAATGTGCTAAGGCCAGATTGAAAGTACTAATTGTTGATTTAATTGTTGTTGCTTTATTACCCTGCTTATCAAACAGTATACGTGTATACTTGTAAAGTACAAATTGCTGACTTATCCTATAATGTAATGTCTTACTTAACCTTCAATAAAACGAGTTTAAAAAAAAAAAAATTCCGAGACATTCACGTTTTTCATGTGTGATTTGCAATTGGGAAGTAAACGGTGTGCCGGAGCTACTTTACCTCTACCGGATATATTTTTTTCTCCTAAGCACCTGTGACGGGTGACGCTAGGTCCATTCTGCTCTCACCTCCATGCAGCAGAGCTGGAAGCGACGCTGGACCATCCTGGATTACGCCGGACATGGAGGGCTTTGTCGGGCTTATTAAATGGGAGAACGAGGGAATTTGTTAGTGTTTTTTATTTCTAATAAAGGAATTTTTCAGGTGGGTGTTTATTTACTGTAACTTACAGATTAATCATGGAAGGTATCTCAGGGAGACGCCTGACATGATTAATCTAGGACTTATTGGCAGCTATGGGCTGCCATTAACTCCTTATTACCTTGATTTGCCAACGCACCAGGGCAAATCGGGAAGAGCCGGGTACAGTCCCAGAACAGCCGCATCTAATGGATGCGGCCATTCTGGGCGGCTGCTGACTGATATTGTTAGGCTGGGGGGCTCCCCATAATGTGGAGCTCCCCATCCTGAGAATACCAGCCTTCAGCCGTATGGCTTTATCTGGCTGGCATTAAAATTGGGGGGTACCGCAAGCCAGTTTTTTTTAATTATTTATTTCTTTCTAATTTTTTTTTTCTATTCAACAAGCTTTATGGGCTTGTTTGAACTGAAAAATACATGAAACAATTGTTGACAAAACTGCAGCCAAAAACGCACCAAAAAAGCAGCAAAAACGCACCAAAAAAGCACCTACATTTTTTGTGACATTTCCAGGCTCTCTGGCAAGGTGCAGTTTTGGCTGCAGTTTTGGCTGCAGTTTGTGAACACGAAAAAGAAGCAGCGTGCGCATGTAGCCTTAGAAAATCTTATCATTTCCTATGCAAATGAGTTTGGGTGGCCAGATGGGCGGGGTCTAATTCGGCTCCTGTCCCCCCTCCTGTCGCTGTTTGCCGTCCCCCAGTCATGATTTACATGGATGACGCCGCCCCCATCATCCATGCTGTTGGAGTCTCGCGCAGGCGCATTTCACTGTGCCTCTATCGCGGGGTTGAGCATAAAGTTTCTCTCACGCGAGCGCTGGTAATGTAGTTGCGCAGGCGCAGGATTATGGGCGGTGCTGTGTATGACCTCACCAGCGTCATCCTCGTACCTGCCCATAATCTCGCGCATGCGCATTTAGCTCTGCCTCTACCTTTATGCGCAGGCTCTGGCCAATGGAGAAAGTACGTGCCCCCTGCATATCCCCCTACAGGAGCTTTTCTGACCTCCCATCCTACATCCTTAGTGATGTAACACCAATGGCAGCAGAGCACATGGCTACTATTGGGGGGCCCGGTGTGATACAGGGGGGCCCTGTGCTAGCGCAATCACCGCCCCCCCCCCCACCAAGCCCCTTGCCTGGTATCACACTTTCAACTCAACATCGGCAATACCAATACAGTTGAAAGTAATGATGAAAGAAGCCGTCCGCTCCATCCTCCATCTTTCTCCCGCTGGGTCTGAGCTCTGAGGTTCCAGCAAATCGGGTGCGATGATGTCACTACAGCGCTCCTGCTATGATGGGCGATGCAGAGCTAAAGAACGCTCGCCACGAATCCCAGAACACTGGGGGAATGAGGAGAGGTGACAGTATTTATTGTTTTAAATTGATGAGAACATTTTGGGGGCCATTAGAATTGATGGAACATTATATATACTATATGCTATATAGAAGCGTCACAGGTGTGTACGGGTGACAGACGCCGCCACTTATAGTTCCTGCTCTGCAGTGTTCGCACTGGTTCCTGTGAGTTTGCTCTGATCTGTCCTGCTACCCAGCTTTCCTCTCCCTGACCTCCGTTCCCCCCCATACTGTCTGTCGGCACTGTCCACCTGACCCTGGTCCCGTCCCGTGTCTCTGCCTCCACCCCCACCTTTGTACTTATTGTACTTACCTGCTCTCCCGGCCCCTGACCTTGGTAACATCCCTAACCACGGCTCTGTTCCTCCTCTGCTCTTTACATGACTTCTCAGCTTCTGACCCCCTTGCTTCCATTTGACTATGACTTGCTCACTTCCCTCTATTGACGTGACTTCTCAGTTTGACTTTGGCTTGTCTGACTACTTTTACTCTTGTGCTACTGACCTCAGGTGGGCTTTTGTATTACTGCACTTTGGCGCTCAATCTCCACCAAGTCCCTGCCCCCCTAGTGGAACCTTGACAACTGTAGTGTCCGGCAACAGAAGGTTAAAGCGTTTTGCTGCGCAAAATGCTCCCTGACCTTTTATTGTTCCTAATGTCAGTATTCAGTGGTTTAGGAAGACCTCTGCTGGGTTTTCATCCTTTTCCCTTTAGGACCCAGTGGAGCTCCTCTTTCCTTCAGCTGCTAATCATCTGCATTTCCCCCTGTGTTTAAATACTCTTATTTTCCCTGGACTTGTGCTGGTGATATTATTCGGTTCTTTCATGCAATGGATGCAAGCAGATGGCTTGTACTCCTCTGTGACATCATTGCTGAAACGTTGCTGAACTTCTACCTGAGTAATCTGTGGATAAGTAGTTCATGCACTATTTCCCCTGTGTGTCTCCTTGTGTCTTCTTTAGTGTTTAGTGGAGTCATCCCACCCGTTCCCTATTTAGGGTCCAGCACTAGGGATACCTAGGGTCAGGTATCCGGCTAGGTGGAAAGGTGCGGATTGTATCAAGGGTGGTGATGAGGGACCCCAGGGACCAGCGGTAGGTTCCATCAGGGGTCACCATCTTCTCCTTCCCTAGATGCAGGGTTTCCCTTCCCTTTCACCGTTCGCTTTGTACTTCCCCGTACCTAGTGTGACAGGAACGCAGTATGGGTCCATTATACTGTATGGAAGGCAATGTGGGGTCCATTACACTATATGGAAAACAATGTGGGGATCAGTATACTGCATTATCATATCGCGTCAACCCCTCGGCAGGTGTAACAGTTCACACTCTTCAAGGAAGTATTTCTGTAAGATTTGGGAGCTTTCTGGTGGATTTGTACCCCCTCCATCCAGAAGAGCATTTGTGAAGTCAGACCCTGATGTTGGTGGGAGGCTCACAATCTCTGGTCTAGTTGTTGGAAGGGGCTGAGGTCCTGCCGGTCATGTTCTCCCCCTTCATGTCTGCATGGACCTTGTGCACTGGACTCAATCATAGGGAACACAAAATGGTCTTCGTAAACTGTTCCCATAAGGCTGAAGCTACAATCGTCGACAATGTCTTGTGCTGAAAATTAAGATTTCCCTTTACTGGAACTAAGAGGCTGAGGCCACCCCCTGATAACAGGCTGGAGTATTGTTCTCCAACACCAAATGGTACAGCGGGCACAATGCAGTCAGGGGTAACATCCTCCATCACCAAACTACAGCAGGCACAATGCAGTCAGGGGGTAACGTCCTCCATCACCAAACTACAGCAGGCACAATGCAGTCAGGGAGTGACGTCCTCCATCACCAAACTACAGCGAACACAATGCAGTCAGGAGGTAACGTCCTCCATCACCAAACTACAGCGAGCACAATGCAGTCAGGGGGTAACGTCCTCCATCACCAAACTACAGCAGGCACAATGCAGTCAGGGGGTAACGTCCTCCATCACCAAACTACAGCAGGCACAATGCAGTCAGGGGGTAACGTCCTCCATCACCAAACTACAGCGAACACAATGCAGTCAGGGGGTAACGTCCTCCATCACCAAACTACAGCGAGCACAATGCAGTCAGGGGGTAATGTCCTCCATCACCAAACTACAGCGAACACAATGCAGTCAGGAGGTAACGTCCTCCATCACCAAACTACAGCAGACACAATGCAGTCAGGGGGTAACGTCCTCCATCACCAAACTACAGCGAACACAATGCAGTCAGGAGGTAACGTCCTCCATCACCAAACTACAGCGAGCACAATGCAGTCAGGAGGTAACATCCTCCATCACCAAACTACAGTGAGCACAATGCAGTCAGGGGGTAACGTCCTCCATCACCAAACTACAGTGAGCACAATGCAGTCAGGAGGTAACGTCCTCCATCACCAAACTACAGTGAGCACAATGCAGTCAGGGGGTAATGTCCTCCATCACCAAACTACAGCGAGCACAATGCAGTCAGGAGGTAACGTCCTCCATCACCAAACTACAGTGAGCACAATGCAGTCAGGGGGTAACGTCCTCCATCACCAAACTACAGTGAGCACAATGCAGTCAGGGGGTAACGTCCTCCATCACCAAACTACAGCGAGCACAATGCAGTCAGGAGGTAATGTCCTCCATCACCAAACTACAGCGAGCACAATGCAGTCAGGGGTGACGTCCTCCATCACCAAACTACAGCGAGCACAATGCAGTCAGGGGGTAACGTCCTCCATCACCAAACTACAGCGAACACAATGCAGTCAGGAGGTAACGTCCTCCATCACCAAACTACAGCGAGCACAATGCAGTCAGGAGGTAACGTCCTCCATCACCAAACTACAGCGAGCACAATGCAGTCAGGGGGTAATGTCCTCCATCACCAAACTACAGCAGGCACAATGCAGTCAGGAGGTAATGTCCTCCATTACCAAACTACAGCGAGCACAATGCAGTCAGGGGGTAACGTCCTCCATCACCAAACTATAGCGAGCACAATGCAGTCAGGAGGTAATGTCCTCCATCACCAAACTACAGCGAGCACAATGCAGTCAGGGGGTAATGTCCTCCATCACCAAACTACAGCAGGCACAATGCAGTCAGGGGGTAACGTCCTCCATCACCAAACTACAGCAGGCACAATGCAGTCAGGAGGTAACGTCCTCCATCACCAAACTACAGCGAGCACAATGCAGTCAGGAGGTAACGTCCTCCATCACCAAACTACAGCGAGCACAATGCAGTCAGGAGGTAACATCCTCCATCACCAAACTACAGCGAGCACAATACAGTCAGGAGGTAACGTCCTCCATCACCAAACTACAGCGAGCACAATGCAGTCAGGAGGTAACGTCCTCCATCACCAAACTACAGCGAGCACGATGCAGTCAGGAGGTAACGTCCTCCATCACCAAACTACAGCGAGCACAATGCAGTCAGGAGGTAACGTCCTCCATCACCAAACTACAGCGAGCACAATGCAGTCAGCGGTGACATCCTCCATCACCAAACTACAGCAGGCACAATGCAGTCAGGAGGTAACGTCCTCCATCACCAAACTACAGCGAGCACAATGCAGTCAGGAGGTAACATCCTCCATCACCAAACTACAGCGAGCACAATACAGTCAGGAGGTAACGTCCTCCATCACCAAACTACAGCGAGCACAATGCAGTCAGCGGTGACATCCTCCATCACCAAACTACAGCAGGCACAATGCAGTCAGGAGGTAACGTCCTCCATCACCAAACTACAGCGAGCACAATGCAGTCAGGAGGTAACATCCTCCATCACCAAACTACAGCGAGCACAATGCAGTCAGGGGTGACATCCTCCATCACCAAACTACAGCAGGCACAATGCAGTCAGGAGGTAACGTCCTCCATCACCAAACTACAGCAGAAACAATGCAGTCAGGGGGTAACGTCCTCCATCACCAAACTACAGCAAGCACAATGCAGTCAGGAGGTAACGTCCTCCATCACCAAACTACAGCGAGCACAATGCAGTCAGGAGGTAACGTCCTCCATCACCAAACTACAGCGAGCACAATGCAGTCAGGAGGTAACGTCCTCCATCACCAAACTATAGCGAGCACAATGCAGTCAGGGGGTAACGTCCTCCATCACCAAACTACAGCGAGCACAATGCAGTCAGGAGGTAACGTCCTCCATCACCAAACTACAGCGAGCACAATGCAGTCAGGAGGTAACGTCCTCCATCACCAAACTACAGCGAGCACAATGCAGTCAGGAGGTAACGTCCTCCATCACCAAACTACAGCGAGCACAATGCAGTCAGGAGGTAACGTCCTCCATCACCAAACTACAGCGAGCACAATGCAGTCAGGAGGTAACGTCCTCCATCACCAAACTACAGCGAGCACAATGCAGTCAGGAGGTAACGTCCTCCATCACCAAACTATAGCGAGCACAATGCAGTCAGGAGGTAACGTCCTCCATCACCAAACTACAGCGAGCACAATGCAGTCAGGAGGTAACGTCCTCCATCACCAAACTACAGCGAGCACAATGCAGTCAGGAGGTAACGTCCTCCATCACCAAACTACAGCGAGCACAATGCAGTCAGGAGGTAACGTCCTCCATCACCAAACTACAGCGAGCACAATGCAGTCAGGAGGTAACGTCCTCCATCACCAAACTACAGCGGGCACAATGCAGTCAGGGGGTAATGTCCTCCATCACCAAACTACAGCGAGCACAATGCAGTCAGGGGGTAATGTCCTCCATCACCAAACTACAGCAAGCACAATGCAGTTAGGAGGTAACATCCTCCATCACCAAACTACAGCGAGCACAATGCAGTCAGGGGGTAACATCCTCCATCACCAAACTACAGCGAGCACAATGCAGTCAGGGGGTAATGTCCTCCATCACCAAACTACAGCGAGCACAATGCAGTTAGGAGGTAACATCCTCCATCACCAATCTACAGCAGACACAATGCAGTCAGGAGGTAACGTCCTCCATCACCAAACTACAGCGGGCACAATGCAGTCAGGGGGTGACATCCTCCATCACCAAACTACAGCAGACACAATGCAGTCAGGGGGTAACGTCCTCCATCACCAAACTACAGCAGACACAATGCAGTCAGGGGGTAACGTCCTCCATCACCAAACTACAGCGAGCACAATGCAGTCAGGGGGTAACATCCTCCATCACCAAACTACAGCAGGCACAATGCAGTCAGGGGTGACATCCTCCATCACCAAACTACAGCAGGCACAATGCAGTCAGGAGGTAACGTCCTCCATCACCAAACTACAGCAGACACAATGCAGTCAGGGGGTAACGTCCTCCATCACCAAACTACAGCGAGCACAATGCAGTCAGGAGGTAACGTCCTCCATCACCAAACTACAGCGAGCACAATGCAGTCAGGAGGTAACGTCCTCCATCACCAAACTACAGCGAGCACAATGCAGTCAGGAGGTAATGTCCTCCATCACCAAACTACAGCAAGCACAATGCAGTCAGGAGGTAACGTCCTCCATCACGAAACTACAGCGAGCACAATGCAGTCAGGAGGTAACGTCCTCCATCACCAAACTACAGCGAGTACAATGCAGTCAGGGGGTAACATCCTCCATCACCAAACTACAGCGAGCACAATGCAGTCAGGGGTGACATCCTCCATCACCAAACTACAGCGAGCACAATGCAGTCAGGGGTGACATCCTCCATCACCAAACTACAGCAGGCACAATGCAGTCAGGAGGTAACGTCCTCCATCACCAAACTACAGCAGGCACAATGCAGTCAGGAGGTAACATCCTCCATCACCAAACTACAGCGAGCACAATGCAGTCAGGGGTGACATCCTCCATCACCAAACTACAGCAGGCACAATGCAGTCAGGAGGTAACATCCTCCATCACCAAACTACAGCGAGCACAATGCAGTCAGGAGGTAACGTCCTCCATCACCAAACTACAGCAGACACAATGCAGTCAGGGGGTAACGTCCTCCATCACCAAACTACAGCGAGCACAATGCAGTCAGGAGGTAACGTCCTCCATCACCAAACTACAGCGAGCACAATGCAGTCAGGGGGTAATGTCCTCCATCACCAAACTACAGCAAGCACAATGCAGTTAGGAGGTAACATCCTCCATCACCAAACTACAGCGAGCACAATGCAGTCAGGGGGTAACATCCTCCATCACCAAACTACAGCGAGCACAATGCAGTCAGGGGGTAATGTCCTCCATCACCAAACTACAGCGAGCACAATGCAGTCAGGGGGTAATGTCCTCCATCACCAAACTACAGCAAGCACAATGCAGTTAGGAGGTAACATCCTCCATCACCAAACTACAGCGAGCACAATGCAGTCAGGGGGTAACATCCTCCATCACCAAACTACAGCGAGCACAATGCAGTCAGGGGGTAACGTCCTCCATCACCAAACTACAGTGAGCACAATGCAGTCAGGGGTGACATCCTCCATCACCAAACTACAGCGAGCACAATGCAGTCAGGGGGTAATGTCCTCCATCACCAAACTACAGCGAGCACAATGCAGTTAGGAGGTAACATCCTCCATCACCAAACTACAGCGAGCACAATGCAGTCAGGGGGTAATGTCCTCCATCACCAAACTACAGCGAGCACAATGCAGTCAGGAGGTAACATCCTCCATCACCAAACTACAGCGAGCACAATGCAGTCAGGGGGTAACGTCCTCCATCACCAAACTACAGCGAGCACAATGCAGTCAGGGGGTAACGTCCTCCATCACCAAACTACAGCGAGCACAATGCAGTCAGGGGGTAACGTCCTCCATCACCAAACTACAGCGAGCACAATGCAGTCAGGGGGTAACGTCCTCCATCACCAAACTACAGCGAGCACAATGCAGTCAGGGGTGACATCCTCCATCACCAAACTACAGCGAGCACAATGCAGTCAGGGGGTGACGTCCTCCATCACCAAACTACAGCGAGCACAATGCAGTCAGGGGGTAACGTCTTCCATCACCAAACTACAGCGAGCACAATGTAGTCAGGAGGTAACATCCTCCATCACCAAACTACAGCGAGCACAATGCAGTCAGGGGTGACGTCCTCCATCACCAAACTACAGCGAGCACAATGCAGTCAGGGGGTAACGTCCTCCATCACCAAACTACAGCGAGCACAATGCAGTCAGGGGTGACGTCCTCCATCACCAAACTACAGTGAGCACAATGCAGTCAGGAGGTAACATCCTCCATCACCAAAGTACAGCGAGCACAATGCAGTCAGGGGGTAATGTCCTCCATCACCAAACTACAGCGAGCACAATGCAGTCAGGGGGTAATGTCCTCCATCACCAAACTACAGCGAGCACAATGCAGTCAGGAGGTAACATCCTCCATCACCAAACTACAGCGAGCACAATGCAGTCAGGAGGTAACGTCCTCCATCACCAAACTACAGCGAGCACAATGCAGTCAGGAGGTAATGTCCTCCATCACCAAACTACAGCGAGCACAATGCAGTCAGGAGGTAATGTCCTCCATCACCAAACTACAGCGAGCACAATGCAGTCAGGAGGTAATGTCCTCCATCACCAAACTACAGCGAGCACAATGCAGTCAGGAGGTAACGTCCTCCATCACCAAACTACAGCGAGCACAATGCAGTCAGGAGGTAATGTCCTCCATCACCAAACTACAGCGAGCACAATGCAGTCAGGAGGTAACGTCCTCCATCACCAAACTACAGCGAGCACAATGCAGTCAGGGGGTAATGTCCTCCATCACCAAACTACAGCGAGCACAATGCAGTCAGGAGGTAATGTCCTCCATCACCAAACTACAGCGAGCACAATGCAGTCAGGAGGTAATGTCCTCCATCACCAAACTACAGCGAGCACAATGCAGTCAGGAGGTAATGTCCTCCATCACCAAACTACAGCGAGCACAATGCAGTCAGTAGGTAACATCCTCCATCACCAAACTACAGCGAGCACAATGAGGTCAGGGGGTAACATCCTCCATCACCAAACTACAGCGAGCACAATGCAGTCAGGGGGTAACGTCCTCCATCACCAAACTACAGCGAGCACAATGCAGTCAGGGGGTAACGTCCTCCATCACCAAACTACAGCGAGCACAATGCAGTCAGGGGTAACGTCCTCCATCACCAAACTACAGCGAGCACAATGCAGTCAGGAGGTAACGTCCTCCATCACCAAACTACAGGGGGCACAATGCAGTCAGGGGGTAACATCCTCCATCACCAAACTACAGCAGGCACAATGCAGTCAGGGGGTAACATCCTCCATCACCAAACTACAGCGAGCACAATGCAGTCAGGGGGTAATGTCCTCCATCACCAAACTACAGCGAGCACAATGCAGTCAGGGGGTAACATCCTCCATCACCAAACTACAGCGAGCACAATGCAGTCAGGGGGTAACATCCTCCATCACCAAACTACAGCAGGCACAATGCAGTCAGGGGGTAACGTCCTCCATCACCAAACTACAGGGGGCACAATGCAGTCAGGGGGTAACGTCCTCCATCACCAAACTACAGCGAGCACAATGCAGTCAGGAGGTAACATCCTCCATCACCAAACTACAGCAGGCACAATGCAGTCAGGAGGTAACGTCCTCCATCACCAAACTACAGCGAGCACAATGCAGTCAGGAGGTAACGTCCTCCATCACCAAACTACAGCGAGCACAATGCAGTCAGGAGGTAACGTCCTCCATCACCAAACTACAGCGAGCACAATGCAGTCAGGGGGTAACGTCCTCCATCACCAAACTACAGCGAGCACAATGCAGTCAGGAGGTAACGTCCTCCATCACCAAACTACAGCGAGCACGATGCAGTCAGGAGGTAACGTCCTCCATCACCAAACTACAGCGAGCACGATGCAGTCAGGAGGTATTGTCCTCCATCACCAAACTGCAGCGAGCACAATGCAGTCAGGAGGTAACGTCCTCCATCACCAAACTACAGCGAGCACAATGCAGTCAGGGGTGACATCCTCCATCACCAAACTACAGCGGGCACAATGCAGTCAGGAGGTAACGTCCTCCATCACCAAACTACAGCGGGCACAATGCAGTCAGGAGGTAATGTCCTCCATCACCAAACTACAGCAGGCACAATGCAGTCAGGAGGTAACGTCCTCCATCACCAAACTACAGCGAGCACAATGCAGTCAGGAGGTAACGTCCTCCATCACCAAACTACAGCGAGCACAATGCAGTCAGGAGGTAATGTCCTCCATCACCAAACTACAGCGAGCACAATGCAGTCAGGAGGTAATGTCCTCCATCACCAAACTACAGCGAGCACAATGCAGTCAGGAGGTAATGTCCTCCATCACCAAACTACAGCGAGCACAATGCAGTCAGTAGGTAACATCCTCCATCACCAAACTACAGCGAGCACAATGAGGTCAGGGGGTAACATCCTCCATCACCAAACTACAGCGAGCACAATGCAGTCAGGAGGTAACGTCCTCCATCACCAAACTACAGCGAGCACAATGCAGTCAGGAGGTAACGTCCTCCATCACCAAACTACAGGGGGCACAATGCAGTCAGGGGGTAACGTCCTCCATCACCAAACTACAGCGAGCACAATGCAGTCAGGGGGTAACGTCCTCCATCACCAAACTACAGCGAGCACAATGCAGTCAGGGGTAACGTCCTCCATCACCAAACTACAGCGAGCACAATGCAGTCAGGAGGTAACGTCCTCCATCACCAAACTACAGGGGGCACAATGCAGTCAGGGGGTAACATCCTCCATCACCAAACTACAGCAGGCACAATGCAGTCAGGGGGTAACATCCTCCATCACCAAACTACAGCGAGCACAATGCAGTCAGGGGGTAATGTCCTCCATCACCAAACTACAGCGAGCACAATGCAGTCAGGGGGTAACATCCTCCATCACCAAACTACAGCGAGCACAATGCAGTCAGGGGGTAACATCCTCCATCACCAAACTACAGCAGGCACAATGCAGTCAGGGGGTAACGTCCTCCATCACCAAACTACAGGGGGCACAATGCAGTCAGGGGGTAACGTCCTCCATCACCAAACTACAGCGAGCACAATGCAGTCAGGAGGTAACATCCTCCATCACCAAACTACAGCAGGCACAATGCAGTCAGGAGGTAACGTCCTCCATCACCAAACTACAGCGAGCACAATGCAGTCAGGAGGTAACGTCCTCCATCACCAAACTACAGCGAGCACAATGCAGTCAGGAGGTAACGTCCTCCATCACCAAACTACAGCGAGCACAATGCAGTCAGGAGGTAACGTCCTCCATCACCAAACTACAGCGAGCACAATGCAGTCAGGAGGTAATGTCCTCCATCACCAAACTACAGCGAGCACAATGCAGTCAGGGGGTAACGTCCTCCATCACCAAACTACAGCGAGCACAATGCAGTCAGGAGGTAACGTCCTCCATCACCAAACTACAGCGAGCACGATGCAGTCAGGAGGTAACGTCCTCCATCACCAAACTACAGCGAGCACGATGCAGTCAGGAGGTATTGTCCTCCATCACCAAACTGAAGCGAGCACAATGCAGTCAGGAGGTAACGTCCTCCATCACCAAACTACAGCGAGCACAATGCAGTCAGGGGTGACATCCTCCATCACCAAACTACAGCGGGCACAATGCAGTCAGGAGGTAACGTCCTCCATCACCAAACTACAGCGGGCACAATGCAGTCAGGAGGTAATGTCCTCCATCACCAAACTACAGCAGGCACAATGCAGTCAGGAGGTAACGTCCTCCATCACCAAACTACAGCGAGCACAATGCAGTCAGGAGGTAACGTCCTCCATCACCAAACTACAGCGAGCACAATGCAGTCAGGAGGTAACGTCCTCCATCACCAAACTACAGCGAGCACAATGCAGTCAGGAGGTAACGTCCTCCATCACCAAACTACAGCGGGCACAATGCAGTCAGGAGGTAATGTCCTCCATCACCAAACTACAGCAGGCACAATGCAGTCAGGAGGTAACGTCCTCCATCACCAAACTACAGCAGGCACAATGCAGTCAGGGGGTAACGTCCTCCATCACCAAACTACAGCAGGCACAATGCAGTCAGGGGGTAATGTCCTCCATCACCAAACTACAGCGAGCACAATGCAGTCAGGAGGTAACGTCCTCCATCACCAAACTACAGCGAGCACAATGCAGTCAGGAGGTAACGTCCTCCATCACCAAACTACAGCGAGCACAATGCAGTCAGGAGGTAACGTCCTCCATCACCAAACTACAGCGAGCACAATGCAGTCAGGAGGTAACGTCCTCCATCACCAAACTACAGCGAGCACAATGCAGTCAGGGGTGACGTCCTCCATCACCAAACTACAGCAGGCACAATGCAGTCAGGAGGTAACGTCCTCCATCACCAAACTACAGCAGGCACAATGCAGTCAGGAGGTAATGTCCTCCATCACCAAACTACAGCGGGCACAATGCAGTCAGGGGGTAACGTCCTCCATCACCAAACTACAGCGAGCACAATGCAGTCAGGAGGTAATGTCCTCCATCACCAAACTACAGCAGGCACAATGCAGTCAGGAGGTAATGTCCTCCATCACCAAACTACAGCGGGCACAATGCAGTCAGGGGGTAACGTCCTCCATCACCAAACTACAGCGAGCACAATGCAGTCAGGAGGTAATGTCCTCCATCACCAAACTACAGCGAGCACAATGCAGTCAGGGGGTAACGTCCTCCATCACCAAACTACAGCGAGCACAATGCAGTCAGGGGGTAATGTCCTCCATCACCAAACTACAGCGAGCACAATGCAGTCAGGGGGTGACATCCTCCATCACCAAACTACAGCGGGCACAATGCAGTCAGGAGGTAACATCCTCCATCACCAAACTACAGCAGGCACAATGCAGTCAGGAGGTAACGTCCTCCATCACCAAACTACAGCAGGCACAATGCAGTCAGGAGGTAATGTCCTCCATCACCAAACTACAGCGAGCACAATGCAGTCAGGAGGTAATGTCCTCCATCACCAAACTACAGCGAGCACAATGCAGTCAGGGGGTAACGTCCTCCATCACCAAACTACAGCGAGCACAATGCAGTCAGGGGGTAATGTCCTCCATCACCAAACTACAGCGAGCACAATGCAGTCAGGGGGTGACATCCTCCATCACCAAACTACAGCGAGCACAATGCAGTCAGGAGGTAACGTCCTCCATCACCAAACTACAGCAGGCACAATGCAGTCAGGGGGTAACGTCCTCCATCACCAAACTACAGCGGGCACAATGCAGTCAGGAGGTAACATCCTCCATCACCAAACTACAGCAGGCACAATGCAGTCAGGAGGTAACATCCTCCATCACCAAACTACAGCAGGCACAATGCAGTCAGGGGGTAACGTCCTCCATCACCAAACTACAGCAGGCACAATGCAGTCAGGGGGTAACGTCCTCCACCAAACTACAGCGAGCACAATGCAGTCAGGAGGTAACGTCCTCCATCACCAAACTACAGCAGGCACAATGCAGTCAGGAGGTAACGTCCTCCATCACCAAACTACAGCGAGCACAATGCAGTCAGGAGGTAACGTCCTCCATCACCAAACTACAGCAGGCACAATGCAGTCAGGAGGTAACGTCCTCCATCACCAAACTACAGCGAGCACAATGCAGTCAGGGGTGACGTCCTCCATCACCAAACTACAGCAGGCACAATGCAGTCAGGAGGTAACGTCCTCCATCACCAAACTACAGCGAGCACAATGCAGTCAGGAGGTAACGTCCTCCATCACCAAACTACAGCGAGCACAATGCAGTCAGGAGGTAACATCCTCCATCACCAAACTACAGCAGGCACAATGCAGTCAGGAGGTAACGTCCTCCATCACCAAACTACAGCAGGCACAATGCAGTCAGGGGGTAACGTCCTCCATCACCAAACTACAGCAGGCACAATGCAGTCAGGGGGTAACGTCCTCCACCAAACTACAGCGAGCACAATGCAGTCAGGAGGTAACGTCCTCCATCACCAAACTACAGCAGGCACAATGCAGTCAGGAGGTAACGTCCTCCATCACCAAACTACAGCGAGCACAATGCAGTCAGGAGGTAACGTCCTCCATCACCAAACTACAGCAGGCACAATGCAGTCAGGAGGTAACGTCCTCCATCACCAAACTACAGCGAGCACAATGCAGTCAGGGGTGACGTCCTCCATCACCAAACTACAGCAGGCACAATGCAGTCAGGAGGTAACGTCCTCCATCACCAAACTACAGCAGGCTCAATGCAGTCAGGAGGTAACGTCCTCCATCACCAAACTACAGCGAGCACAATGCAGTCAGGAGGTAATGTCCTCCATCACCAAACTACAGCGAGCACAATGCAGTCAGGAGGTAATGTCCTCCATCACCAAACTACAGCGAGCACAATGCAGTCAGGGGGTAACGTCCTCCATCACCAAACTACAGCAGGCACAATGCAGTCAGGAGGTAACGTCCTCCATCACCAAACCCAGACTTGTCCATCAGACACAGATATTGCAGTACGATCCATCACGGCACAGAACACGTCTCCCCCAGAGTCCAGTTATCCTTAAGAGATAAAAGATTACATTTTGGGGGGAAATAAACTTTTAAATACTTTTTAAACATTTTTTTAAGAAAGTTTTGGGAACTTGAATTCCTACCAGCTCTTCCGTCTCCTTTCAGGGGTCTTCTACTTTTCATCAAGTCCCGTTCCGGTCGAGCGATTTCCACAAGTTCGTTCCCATTTACATCTTTAATCACCGAGCGTGGTATCGACAGGCTGGAATGAATACAAAGGCAGTGCGAGTGTGCGACGCCGGCACAGAGCCGCGCGCTTGTTACTGTGGCCTCACTTGTAACCTTTGATTGAAAAATCCTATTGATGGTGCAAATGAAGCATTAGGCCTCTCGTATAATTAAGCACTGTAGGGTTTTTTTGGCTTTGATAAACTGAGCTTGTTATTTGTACATTGAAATTGCTTATAAATTGAGGCACCTGTCCTGGGACTCGCGGAGGCTAATCCATGCTACAACAAAGGCGATTGCTTAGTATCTGAAACCTGTCTATAGGGCGGAGGTAGAAAGGTCCAGCAATTAAGGCACAATTACACTCCGGGTATTGAGATATCACTGCGGGGAAAAAAAAGCTTTTCCTGCCGGTTATTCTGATTCTGGCTAATTAAAGATTTACAGGCAGTCACATACAGATGCAGCAGAGCTGACGGTGGTTTATTTCCTCCAGCAGAATGGTCATTTTTGGGGTTCAGTCCCATGTACAGTGCCTTGCAAAAGTATTTGTCCCCTTTGAATTTTTCAACCTTTTCCCACATTTCAGGCTTCAAACATAAAGATATAAATGTTAATGTTCTGGTGAAGAATCAACAACAAGTGACACAATTGTGAAGTTTAACGAAATTTATTGCTTATTTTAAACTTTTGTAAAAAAGAATAAACTGAAAATTGTGGCATGCAATATTATTCATCCCCTGTAAGTGAATACTTTGTAGCGCCCCCTTTTGCTGCGATTACAGCTGCAGTCTCTTGGGGGATGTGTCTATCAGTTTTGCACATGGAGAGGCTGAAATTCTCGCCCATTCTTCCTTTGTATCATAGTATCATAGTATCATAGTATCATAGTATCATAGTTTTTAAGGTTGAAGGGAGACTCTAAGTCCATCTAGTTCAACCCGTAGCCTAACATGTTGATCCAGAGGAAGGCAAAAAAACCCCAATGTGGCAAACAAGTTCCAATGGGGAAAAAATTTCCTTCCTGACTCCACATTCGGCATCAGACTAGTTCCCTGGATCAATACCCTGTCATAAAATCTAATATACATAACTGGTAATATTACATTTTTCAAGAAAGGCGTCCAGGCTCTGCTTAAATGTTAGTAGTGACTCACTCATTACAACATCATGCGGCAGAGAGCTCCATAGTCTCACTGCTCGTACAGTAAAGAATCCTCATCTGGGATTATGATTAAACCTTCTTTCCTCAAGACGTAGCGGATGCCCCCGTGTTCCAGTCGCAGGCCTAGGTGTAAACAGATCTTTGGAAAGGTCTCTACTGTCCCCTCATATATTTATACATTGTGATTAGATCCCCCCTAAGCCTTCGTTTTTCCTGTCTTGGTATTGCAGCCCCCCCATTCCTCTAATAATCTTGGTCGCTCTTCTCTGCACCCTCTCCAGTTCAGCTATGTCCTTCTTATATATCGGTGACCAGAATTGTACACAGTATTCTAAGTGCGGTCGCACTAGTGACTTGTACAGAGGTAGAACTATATTTTTTTCATGAACACTTATACCTCTTTTAATACATCCCATTATTTTATTAGCCCTGGCAGCAGCTGCCTGACACTGGCCACTAAAGTGAAGTTTACCATCCACCCATACACCCAAGTCTTTTTCTGTGTCTGTTTTACCCAGTGTTCTACAATTAAGTACATAATCATAAATGTTATTTCCTCTACCCAAGTGCATGACCTTACATTTATCTACATTAAACTTCAATTGCCACTTCTCAGCCCAATCCTCCAATTTACATAAATCTCCCTGTAATATAAAATGATCCTCCTCTGTATTGATTACCCTGCAGAGTTTAGTATCATCTGCAAATATTGAAATTCTACTCCGCATGCCCCCAACAAGGTCATTTATAAATATGTTGAAAAGAAGCGGGCCCAATACTGACCCCTGTGGTACCCCACTATGAACTGAGACCCAGTCCGAGTACGTACCATTAATAACCACCCTTTGTTTCCTATCACTGAGCCAGTTTTTAACCCCGTTACACATATTTTCCCCTATCCCCATTATTCTCATTTTATGTACCAACCTTTTGTGTGGCACCGTATCAAAAGCTTTTGAAAAGTCCATATACACAACATCCACTGCATTTCCCTGGTCCAGGCTTGAACTTACCTCTTCATAGAAGCTGAACAAATTAGTTTGACAGGATCGATCCCTCATAAACCCATGTTGATACTCTGTCATAAGGTTATTTTTCTTGAGATACTCCAGTATAGCATCTCTCAAGAAACCCTCAAGGATTTTACCAACCGTAGAGGTTAAACTTACCGGCCTATAATTTCCCGGCTCAGTTTTTGTCCCCTTTTTGAATATTGGCACCACATTTGCTATGCACCAGTCCTGCGGTACCGACCCTGTTATTAAGGAATCTGAGAAGATTAAAAATAATGGTCTATCTATCACAGAACTCAATTCCTGTAGTACTCTGGGGTGTAGCCATCCGGGCCCGGAGATTTGTCAACCTTAGTGATTTCGAGGCGGCGGCGTACTTCCTGCTGGGTTAAGCAGGTAATATTCAAGGGTGAATTTATGGCATCACTGGTCATGTCATCTGCCATGGCATTTTCTTGTATAAAAACCGTAGAAAAAAAGTCATTCAGCAGGTTGGCTTTACCCTCATCCCCTTCCACCATTTCACCAAGACTATTTTTAAGGGGGCCAACACTATCGCTTTTCAGTTTTTTACTGTTTATGTAGTTAAAGAATATTTTAGGATTATTTTTACTTTCTCTTTCTCTCGCAATGAGTCTCTCTGTCTCAACAGCTGTAAACAGCTGGAGCTGAGTGAGGTTGGATGGAGGCGTTTGTGAACAGCAGTTTTCAGCTCTTTCCACAGATTCTCGATTGGGTTCAGGTCTGGACTGTGACTTGGCCATTCTAACACCTGGATACGGTTATTTGTGAACCATTCCATTGTAGATTTTGCTTTATGTTCGGGATCATTGTCTTGTTGGAAGACAAATCTCCGTCCCAGTCTCAGGTCTTTTGCAGACTCCAACAGGTTTTCTTCAAGAATGGTCCTGTATTTGGCTCCATCCATCTTCCCATCAATTTTACCATCTTCCCTGTCCCTGCTGAAGAAAAGCAGGCCCAAACCATGATGCTGCCACCACCATGTTTGACAGTGGGGATGGTGTGTTCAGGGTGATGAGCTTTGTTGCTTTTATGCCAAACATATCATTTGGCATTTTGCCCAAAAAGTGTGATTTTTGGTTTCATCTGAGCAGAGCACCTTCTTCCACATGTTTGGTGTCTCCAGGTGGCTTGTGGCAAACTTTAAATTACACTTTCTATGGATATCTTTGAGAAATGGCTTTCTTCTTGCCTCTCTTCCATAAAGGCCAGATTTGTGCAGTGTATGACTGATTGTTGACCTATGGACAGACTCTCCCACCTCAGCTGTGGATCTCTGCAGATCATCCAGAGGGATCATGGGCCTCTTGGCTGCATCTCTGATCAGTCTTCTCCTTGTGTGAGATGATAGTTTGGATGGAGGCCGGGTCTTGGTAGATTTGCAGTGTATGATGCTCCTTCCATTTCAATATGATCGCTTGCACAGTGCTCCTTGGGATGTTTAAAGTTGTGGAAATCTTTTTGTAACCAAATCCGGCTTTAAACTTCTCCACAACAGTATCACGGACCTGCCTGTTGTGTTCCTTGGTCTTCATGATGCTCTCTGCGCTTTACACAGAATCCTGAGACTATCACAGAGCAGGGGCATTTATACAGAGACTTGATTACACACAGGGGCTTATATTTATCATCATCAGTCATTTAGGACAACATTGGATCGTTCAGAGATCCTCAATCAACTTCTGGAGTGAGTTTGCTGCACTGAAAGTAAAGGGGATGAATAATATTGCACGCCACAATTTTCAGTTTATTATTTTTTATAAAAGTTTAAAATAAGCAATAAATTTCCTTCCTCTTCACAATTGTGTCACTTGTTGTTGATTCTTCACCAGAACATTAACATTTTTATCTTTATGTTTGAAGCCTGAAATGTGGGAAAAGGTTGAAAAATTCAAAGGGGACGAATACTTTCGCAAGGCACTGTACATGGCCATATTGCATAGTAGTCTATTGGCCAATAATTCATATCTGTTTGCTCCAGTTTCATATCCTCACAGAATTGCTCTCACAGCCACCAATTTAGGACACCATATGCCAAAATTGTACCAGCCGGCAGCTTTGTAATCTGGATCTGTACATGCTCCGTTATCTTTATTGGGGCTTTAAATGTTCGCTGTTATTTCAATGAGCATAAATCAGTAACCAGAAAAATCAGATTCTTTCTCCACTTATGAGTCACTTCTTCCCCTCTATCTTTAATATATCATTGACTTTGGGAAATTAATAATATCTCTCTTGGTTAAAACAGAATGGAGCTCCAGATCCCTGAAGGCTCAGATTACAGCTGCCTATTGCAGTCTCTGGAGATGCGAAAAGAAGTGTGGAGCAGAATGTGAAGCTGAAAACCATGCATGATGGTTTCTATGAAGTGTTTTATTTCACCCCTGTGATGGATTCACATCTACACTGCTCAGTATATGTCACAAAGGGGTTTTTGCAATCATTGCCAACTGTCATGGTGGCATCAGGATCTTGCACTCTCACTTCTAACTTCTCTGATGCCTGTGATCAGTGCAGGGAGACTCAGGCATCAATCCACAGACTTGTAGTTCATAGACAGGCTAGCAAAAGTTAAGCGGGCTTTACACGCTACGATATTTCTAGCGATTGCTAGCGATATCGTATGCAAAAGCACCCGCCCCCGTCGTGCATGCAATATCGTGTGATCGCTGCCGCAGCGAACATTATCGCTACGGCAGCGTCACACGCACTTACCTGGCCGTCGTCATCGCTGTGACTGCCGAACAATCCCTCCCTCAAGGGGGAGGTGCGTCCGGCGTCACCGCGACGTCACTAAGTAACCAGCCAATCAAAGCAGAGGGGCAGAGATGAGTGGGACAAACATTCCGCCCACCTCCTTCCTTCCGCATTGCAGGCGGGACGCAGGTAAGGAGATGTTCCTCACTCCTGCGGTGTCACACACAGTGATCAGTACTGCCGCAGGAGCGAGGAACAACATCTTTAAACAACCATTAACAATTTTTGGTTTTAGGACGACCTCTCCATGGTGAACGATTTTCACCACTTTGGAGGACGTTTAAGGTCGCACATAACTGTTACACGCTGCGATACCGTTAATGACGCCGGATGTGCGTCACTAACAACGTGACCCTGATGATAAAACATTATCGATATCGTAGCGTGTAAAGCCCCCTTTACTCTGCTGTTCTGCCTATTAATCTCTTTTAGTCACATGCTATGGGTGAGCCAGTCATATTCTTATATATGCTAGTTGGACATTTCCAATAGTGCCAGCTATAGTTGTCTATACTGGTCTAGAGAAGCGGTTGGATCCAGACTTACTGGTGGTTGTTGTGCAATATTCAATATTGCTGTGAACGGTTGTGGTGTTAACCCTTGTTGTCCTTTTGTTGCTACCTTCCTGCTCTTGCTTTTCTTCTTAGGGGTGCTTCACACACAGCGAGCTTGCTGCCGAGATCGCTGCTGAGTCACGCTTTTTGTGACGCAGCAGTGACCTCATTAGCGATCTCGCTGTGTGTGACACTGAGCAGCGATCTGGCCCCTGCTGCGAGATCGCTGCTCGTTACACACAGCCCTGGTTCGTTTTCTTCAAAGGCGCTCTCCCACTGTGACACACAGATCGCTGTGTGTGACAGCGAGAGAGCGACGAAATGAAGCGAGCAGGGAGCAGGAGCCGGCGTCTGGCAGCTGCGGTAAGCTGTAACCAAGATAAACATCGGGTAACCAAGGTGGTTACCCGATATTTACCTTAGTTACCAGCCTCTGCAGCTCTCACGCTGCCTGTGCTGCCGGCTCCGGCTCTCTGCACATGTAGCTGCATGACACATCGGGTTAATTAACCCGATGTGTACTGTAGCTAGGAGAGCAAAGTTAAGCGGTGTGCGCTGGTAACTAATGTAAACATCTGGTAACCATACCCGATGTTTACCTTTAGTTACCAGTGTCCGCAGCTTCCAGACGCCGGCTCCGTGCAAGCGCAGCGTCGCTTGCACGTCGCTGCTGGCTGGGGGCTGGTCACTGGTCACTGGTGAGATCTGCCTGTTTGACAGCTCACCAGCGACCATGTAGCGATGCAGCAGCGATCCTGACCAGGTCAGATCGCTGGTCGGATCACTGCTGCATCGCTAAAGTGTGAAGGTACCCTTAGTCTCTTACTGTTTATTCCTGTGATTTGCAGTGTGTCTTAGTTCTGTTGATTTTTCCTTATCTGTCTAAATCTGTGTTGCCATCACACTCCTACCCCTTCTTTCCTTCCTTGGGGGGGGAGGCAGATTTGCTCTGGTCAGGAGAATAGAAAGGCACAGGGCTCAGACCTCTCCACCATTAGTGGTAATCATGAGGACAGGGATAGCCTGGGGTCTCCGAGTGTGAGTTACAGTAAAGAAGCCCCCTGTCCCTCGCTACCTCGCTATCCTGCAGTCACATCATGACAGTATAGCTGTATAATGTCCTCCATGCTGCTTCTGAACATGTGCTATATAGGGACAGGAGAGCAGGAATCCCTCACGCCTGTGTGTGCTGTGTATGGGAGACATCACAGAAGCTTGTCACCACCCACTAGCTCAGAAAGAACTGAAAATTAGAGAGAGAGCCTGCAGAGGTGAACAATGGTAAAAATTCAGTATGGGGGATTTCCAATTGTCCCCTGACAGATGATTTTGGGGGAAGGAAGGATCCGACAGTTGGAATTTCGATGGCCAATTATTTTGTTCCCTGCAATATAAGGAGAAAACATGAATCCTGTGTATGGAGGAATTGGGGGAGATAAAGGTCAGTGTAAGTTATCGAAATCTAATGCTTATAGGACGTTAACTGGAAGATCAGGAAGATCAGGGAGATATCCCCTTATCGGATATATTATAAAATCACAAAGTAGGATCATCCTCATCCAATCCCCTCTTGTTTTTCCTCCTCTTTTGTTACTAAAAACCTTCTTTACCCCGGCAGAAGAAACAATTTGAAGAGAACACATGGGCGACTATCATTGGGGAAGATCTGATCATCCTTCCAAGAGATCAGTTACAATGTATCCAGCGTTCACAAGTTCTCCTGCTTTATGCAAAACCGATACCAACAGCTGCAATTTAATGTTTCTGATTCTTCTTAACCTTCGCTTTAATTCTCTAGGAAATTGCAGGTCTCTTCCTCGCTCCTTTGTGCCAATGTAAGAAATATTAGTATCAAAATGACTGTTCTGAAATTGCTTCATGATTCCTTGAAATTAGTGTCTTAAGTATCATTAGAGTTTACCAAGCATGAAAGGGTAACAGGCTCAGCGGCCGCATTGATTGAATATTTCGAGAGCTTTATTGAGTACTCTACCTGCAAAGCTCCTTCACCTTCGATCCTTTCTTGCTTCCACTTCCTCATTAATCCTGAACGTGTCATGTGTCAAAGGGAGAAATCGCCTTCAAGGCTTGACAAGGTATTGGCCTTTGGTGCTGTATTCTGCTAGTAGATTTATAGGGCAGCGTCCTGAGCCTTGAGAAAGCACCCTTATAATCAGGTAAGGAAATCTATCCTTCTTCACCACTGCTGACCCCTGACCGGCTCATTATCTCAGATGTTCTGTTGATGAGCACTTGCGTTGGTTTGGCATCTCAGCGCTGGAGGGTGTTTGGCCCTCTCCGCCCGGGATTACATTAATAAAACATTCTTTGAAGTGTAAAAATCTTGAGGATTTTCTGAATAAGCTAATAGCGATTGAAGTAACACCCTACATATATACAATTTTAGGTGCAAAAATTATTCCATCCTCCAAAGTGTGCATTTTACTCTTTAAGCAACAGAGTTGGACAAGGTGTCTCTTATTCTATAAATTAAGAAAAGTCCATTTATTTCAAGGGTTAATACTGTCAGATCTAATGGATGAGTCAATCCAAGGTGGCTGCAGTCTTCTATTTTTAGGCTGGGGGGCCCAATAGCCCTGGGTCTCCCCAGCCTGAAAATACCAGCCCCCAGCTGTCAGGGTTTATCTTGGCTCGGTGTCAAAATTGGGGCAGTCTGCATGCCGTTTTTTTAAACACACGGCTTGGGGCTGCAGCCTATAACCATGGGTTTGCCGTAAACAATGGGGGTGATCTTCCATATCAGATGCTTTTTATGGGGCTCTACAAAAATTTAGGAGGGTATCAAAAGCTGATATCATCTGCTAACGAATAGTCATTAACCCCTTTACAACATACAATATATATTTTCATCATATCGTGTCTCTGATTTTGATGTGGGCTTACACGCTAAATCCACATCTTTCCCAGCAGATGATGGCTGAGTTATTCAGCTATCATCTGCATCTAACATCAATGGGTGTAGCAGAGCTCTGCCTCTGGCTGTTAACTTTTGAAATGCCACTTTCAATCTCTTTAAAGTATGCCAGTAGGGGGGTACCCCATGCTATGTGCCCAGTAGCACACCATTGGCATGATTGCAGGGTGCTGATGGGTTGCCATGACAGCTGGGGGTCTGCTGCAGAACCCCATGTTTGTCATGATAAGTTTCACATCAAAGTCAGTGACTTGATGTGATGAAAATATATGCCATATGTTGTGAAGGGGTTAATGACTATTCGCCTTTCCCAGCAGATGATGGCTGAATTTTTCAGCCATCATCTGCATTTAACAGCCATAGGTGTGGGAGAGCTCTGCCTCTGGCTGTTAACCTGTTAAATGCCACTGTCTATCTCTTTAAAGTGCACAAGTAAGGAGGAACGCCATTGTATGCGTCCATTGGCACATCATTGAAGTGATCGCAGGGTGCTGATGGGTTGCTATAGAAGATGTTGGTCTGCTGAAGAACCTCATATGTCATGACTGTCTCATGGCTCTGCTCATGCAGTCGTGCAGAGCCACCGTATGTGTTTGTTTTCCTTCTGTCGGTTTCCTTTGGGGGTTAGGTCTTTTGGGAGGAGCCTATTCTGTTTAGCCTCGTTCTGGGGGTCACATTGGTTTTTATTGGAGTTGGTCCTCTATGTACGCTGCCAATAATAGTTGCTGCTTTGCAGTGTGCATCGCCTGGTTCCCGTGAGTTTCTGATCTTGTCCCGTTTCCAAGTACTCCCTCCTCTGACCTCCATTCCGTCCCATCTTGTCTTACTTCCCTGTCTCTGTACCTCTCTCCCCCTGACCTCCATTCCATCCAGTCTTGTCTGACTTCCCCTATATCTGTACCCGCTCTCAGCTTGTAATCCCCTCTCTGCTCCCTCTCCCACACTTACTTGTCTACTCGGCTGTTGACCCCAGTGTGTACTTTGACTTCGACTCTGCTTCCCTCTGACTGTTGACATGACCTCCTGGCCTTCCGACCCTCTGGTCTCACCCAACTCCGGCTTTGCCTTCTCCTCTGTAAAGACATGACTTCCCGGCACCAACCTTAGGCCTACTGACCACTCTTTTGCATCCCTGGATTGGTGCTAGTAACCTCTAGTGGGCTTGCGCTAGACTGCACTAGACTGCACTAAGGAGCACTCCGTCCTCCCTGAGTTCCTGCGCCCCCTAGTATTAGCATCACACTATGTTATGATAATTTTCCCATGAAAGCCAGTGTTTAGGAGACCGTAATTTTTGCTATACATAGCGGTGCAGAGGGGAACATTAGACTCACAACTAGAGATGAGCGAACCGGTCCCGGTTCGGCTTGAGGTCGGTTCGCCGAACGGAGGTCCCGTTCGAGTTCGGCTCGTCGAACGTTCGACGAACCGAACTCGAGCCAATAGGCTATAATGGGAGGCAATCACAAACACATAAAAATGCATTATAAATGTACACAAACAGTTAATAAACATTGCCATAACACTTACCGGTCCCCGCGATCCCTTTTGCACTCTGTCTCCTGCCGCTATTCCATCCGATGATCGCTGAATCCTCCCGGTGACCGGCACTGCCAGCAGAGATGCAGGACCTATCGTGACCAGTCACGTGGCTATTATCTCATTGGCTACAGACTGGTCACATGACTATGACACGTCATGTAGGACCTGCGAGTGCATCTCTCCGGTACACGGTGCACATATGTGTATCGCCGTGTACCGGCGACATGCTCTAGCACACGGTCGACTCCCCGTTTCGTTAGGGACCGGCTGACACAGCCGGTCATTAACGGAGATCACCGTTGCCATAGCAACGCAGTTAGCGGTGATGTCACCGCTAACCGCGGCTCCGAGAGCACCGTTGCTATGGTAACGCGTCTGTCAGCGTTATCGCTGTTACCGCTGACAGCCAGCACTGATCACTCACGGAGTGAAGGCTGCACGCTGCTTCCCGATTGTAGTGAGGATTGTACTGAGGATGAGGTTCCCCAGCCCCAAGTGATGGGCTGGTGCACCTCATCCTCACTATAATCGTCACTACTACTACACTAGTGAGGATTGTAGTGAGGATTGTACTGAGGATGAGGTTCCCCAGCCCCAAGTGATGGGCTGGTGCACCTCATCCTCACTACAATCGTCACTACTACTACACTAGTGAGGATTGTAGTGAGGATTGTACTGAGGATGAGGTTCCCCAGCCCCAAGTGATGGGCTGGTGCACCTCATCCTCACTACAATCGTCACTACTACTACTACACTAGTGAGGATTGTAGTGAGGATTGTACTGAGGATGAGGTTCCCCAGCCCCAAGTGATGGGCTGGTGCACCTCATCCTCACTATAATCATCACTACTACTACACTAGTGAGGATTGTAGTGAGGATTGTACTGAGGATGAGGTTCCCCAGCCCCAAGTGATGGGCTGGTGCACCTCATCCTCACTATAATCGTCACTACTACTACACTAGTGAGGATTGTAGTGAGGATTGTACTGAGGATGAGGTTCCCCAGCCCCAAGTGATGAGCTGGTGCACCTCATCCTCACTACAATCGTCACTACTACTACACTAGTGAGGATTGTAGTGAGGATTGTACTGAAGATGAGGTTCCCCAGCCCCAAGTGATGGGCTGGTGCACCTCATCCTCACTACAATCGTCACTACTACTACACTAGTGAGGATTGTAGTGAGGATTGTACTGAGGATGAGGTTCCCCAGCCCCAAGTGATGGGCTGGTGCACCTCATCCTCACTATAATCGTCACTACTACTACACTAGTGAGGATTGTAGTGAGGATTGTACTGAGGATGAGGTTCCCCAGCCCCAAGTGATGGGCTGGTGCACCTCATCCTCACTATAATCGTCACTACTACTACACTAGTGAGGATTGTAGTGAGGATTGTACTGAGGATGAGGTTCCCCAGCCCCAAGTGATGGGCTGGTGCACCTCATCCTCACTATAATCGTCACTACTACTACACTAGTGAGGATTGTAGTGAGGATTGTACTGAGGATGAGGTTCCCCAGCCCCAAGTGATGAGCTGGTGCACCTCATCCTCACTACAATCGTCACTACTACTACACTAGTGAGGATTGTAGTGAGGATTGTACTGAGGATGAGGTTCCCCAGCCCCAAGTGATGGGCTGGTGCACCTCATCCTCACTACAATCGTCACTACTACTACACTAGTGAGGATTGTAGTGAGGATGAGGTTCCCCAGCCCCAAGTGATGGGCTGGTGAACCTCATCCTCACTACAATCATCACTACTACTACACTAGAAAGAAAGAAGACAGAAGAGCAGGATCGTGGAGGGCTGACAGGGGGTAATAAAGATGGAGTCTCTAATGTGTCTGTGTATTTATTTCTATTAAAGTATTTTTTCTCTGTGTGGTGTCTTTTTTTTAACCCTTTATTGGAGATTCTTAATGGCCGGGTCAAACGTGCCTGACATTAAGAATCTCTGGCTTAATACTGGCTAGTAAAACAAAGCCAGTATTAACTCATGATTACCCAACAAGCCACCCGGCTCCAGGGCTGTTGGAAGAGTTGGATACAGCGCCAGATGATGGCGCTTCTATGAGAGCGCCATTTTCTGGGACGGCTGCGGACTGAAATTCGCAGCAGAGGCGCCCAGAAACCTCGGGCTAACCTCTGCTGCGGATTCCAATCCCCAGCTGCCTAGTTGTACCCGGCTGGACACAAAAATGGGGCGAAGCCCACGTCATTTGTTTTTTAATTATTTCATGAAATAAGTGAAATAATTAAAAAAAAAACGGGCTTCCCTATATTTTTGGTTCCCAGCCGGGTACAAATAGGCAACTGGGGGTTGGAGGCAGCCCGTGGCTGCCTGCTGTACCTGGCTAGCATACAAAAATATGGCGAAGCCCACGTCATTTTTTTGGTGGGCAAAAAAATTCTGCATACAGTCCTGGATGGAGTATGCTGAGCCTTGTAGTTCTGCAGCTGCTGTCTGCTCTTCTCCATACAGACAGACAGCAGCTGCAGAACTACAAGGCTCAGCATACTCCATCCAGGACTGTATGCAGAAGTTTTTTGCCCCCTGAAAAAATTATGTGGGCTTCGCCATATTTTTGTATGCTAGCCAGGTACAGCAGGCAGGTACGGCTGCCCCCAACCCCCAGTTGCCTATTTGTACCCGGCTGGGAACCAAAAATAAAGGGAAGCCCTTTTTTTATTATTTCATGAATTTCATGAAATAATTAGAAAACAAATGACGTAGGCTTCGCCCCATTTTTGTGTCCAGCCAGGTACAACTAGGCAGCTGGGGATTGGAATCCGCAGCACAGGTTGGCCTGAGCTTTCTGGGCCCCACTGCTGCGAATTGCAGTCTGCAGCCGCCTCAGAAAATGGCATTTTCATAGAAGCGCCATCTTCTGGCGCTGTATCCAACTCTTCCAGCACCTGCCTGCTATACCTGGCTAGCATACAAAAATATGGCGAAGCTCACGTCCTTTTTTTGTAGTTTTTTGGCAAAAAAAAATAAAAAATGCTTCCCTGGATTTTCCATTGCCAGTGAAGGTAACACCAAGCAGTGGGGGTTAGCAGCCAGTAGCTGCTTGGATTACCCTTAGCTAGCAATACAAAAAATGCAGCGGGAGCCCATATATATTTTTTTTAATTATTTATTTAAATAACTAAAAATAAAATGGGCTTCCCTGTATTTTGATTGCTGGACATCACAGTGCTGTAAAAATAAATCTTTAAAAAAATGACGTAGCGCTCCGCGGTATTTTTGATTCTCAGCGCAGATAAAGCAGACAGCTATGGGTTGCCACCCCCATCTGCCTGCCGTTACCTTGGTTGGCAATCAAAATACAGGGAAGCCCATTAATTTTTTCTATTTAAAAAATAGTTAAAAAAAAAAATGACGTTGGGTCCCCCCATTTTTGATAGCCAGCTAGGGTAAAGCAGACGGCTGTAGCTGAAAACCACAGCTGGCAGCTTTACCGTGGTTGGGGATCCAATGTGGAGGTCCCCTCAGGCTCTTTTTTATAATTATTTTATAAATATTAATAATTACACAATAAAAGTAGGGTCCCCCCCAAATTGGATCACCAGCCAAGGTAAAGCGGACAGCTGTGGTCTGGTATTCTCAGGGTGGGAAGGTCCATAGTTATTGGGCCTTCACAGCCTAAAAATAGCAGGCCGCAGGCACCCCAGACGTGGCGCATCCACTAGATGCGCCAATCCTGGCGCTTCACCCCAGCTCATCCCGTGCCCTGGTGCAGTGGCAAACGGGGTAATAAATCGGGTTGATACTAGCTGTAAAGTAACCTGAGATCAAGCCCAGCAGTTTGTGATGTCATGGCGTCTATTAGATACCCAACATCATAAACTGTCAGTACTAACAAAAAAAAAAAAAATCGACAAAAGAAATTTATTTGAAAAAACAGTCCCCAAAACATTTCCTCTTTCACCAATTTATTGTAAGAAAAAAAATAAAGGGGTCCCACGACGACTCTGGACCGTCTAGAATATGGGGGGGAGACACTCCGGGAACGTATCCCCCATTTTCTAGGAGTGCGGACCCTTCATGTGAGGAGTGTGGGTGCAATGAATCTGCACTCACTCTTCTCGGGTCCACAGCAGCAGAGTCCATGTCGTAATGGTTGCTACCAAAGCTGCAATGCCCTGCCCATGAGGTAAGGGCATGCCTAATCAGGAGAACTACTGTAGAGGAAGCTCTGCTCACTGGTATATAGGTGCTCAGAGGTAATAATAGAAAAAATTAGTGAGTAACCTCGGCACTCTAAATCTCCCAGACTAAGTCAGTAAGTCACAACGGATAGTAATGCAAAATCACTCTTTATTGGTCCGTATTAAGAAAAAAAATTTTTCATAAGCATATATGTTTTTGTCCAAAACAAGTTACAAATGACGTTTCGGCCTGAGCCTTCGTCAGATTGAAAAATGACAATAATCAGTATCACATAAGAGTGAGAGAACAATAACATAAACTCGAACAATGTAGAGGTACAATTGGGATGCAGCAAAAAAATTGCAACACAGCAAGAAATGAAACACATGATACAAATGTCATAATACAGTACAAGGACAATATAGTAATGACAAATATGGGGTCAGAGTAGGCTTAGACAGCTCTGGTACGAAAGAGATGTCAATCATAAAGTAACATGTGCAGTAGGTGTAGAGCTACAGTGTGCATGGCAGAGCTAATGGGTAGACCGACCATAGAAAAAGAACGGAGAAAAAGAACGGAGAAAAAGTGGAGAAAAAGTGGAGAAAAAGTGGAGAAAAAGTGGAGAAAAAGTGGAGAAAAAGTGGGGAAAAAGTGGGGAAAAAGTGGAGAAAAAGTGGAGAATAAGTGGAGAAAAAAAGGAGAAAAAAGTGGAGAAAAAGTGGAGAAAAAGTGGAGAAAAAGTGGAGAAAAAGTGGAGAAAAAAATGGAGAAAACGTGGAGAAAAAGTGGAGAAAAAAATGGAGAAAAAATGGAGAAAGTGGAGCACCCTTTGGTGCCTTTCATGTGGCACTAAGGGGTGCTTAGCTTTGTATTTAGCCAAAAAATGAAAGAAAAAATGACGTAGGGTTCCCCCTAGTTTTGTAGCCAGCTAGGGTAAAGCAGACGGCTGCAGCCTGCAGACCACAGCTGGCAACCTCACCTTGGCTGGTAATCCAAAACTGAGGGCACCCCACGCTGTTATTTTAAATTAAATAAATAATTTAAAAAAAAAAACACGTAGGGGTCCCCCAAAATTGGATCACCAGCCAAGGTAAAGCAGACAGCTGGGGCCTGATATTCTCAGACTAGGGAGGTCCATGGTTATTGGACTCTCCCCAGCCTAAAAATAACAGGCCGCAGCCGCCCCAGAAGTGGCGCATCCATTAGATGCGCCAATCCTGGTGCTTCGCCCCAGCTCATCCCGCGCCCTGGTGCGGTGGCAAACGGGGTAATATATGGGGTTAATACCAGATGTGTAATGTCACCTGGCATCAAGCCCTGGGGTTGGTGAGGTCAGGCGTCTATCAGATACCCGACATCACCAACCCAGTCAGTAATAAAAAAAAAATAGACGACAAACACATTTTTATTTGAAAAAACACTCCCCAAAACATTCCCTCTTTAACCAATTTATTAGAATGAAAAACAAATCCAGGTCTGGTGTAATCCAAGGGGTTGCCATGACGATCCACACTGTCCCAGTCAATGAAGAGCAGGATGTTCCCCATTGGCTGGGAGAGCAGTGCAGTGACCTGAGCTAACATCAATGGGTCAGCCCAGGTCACTGCAGGGCATGACAAGTGCTGCTGTCAGCGAGGTACATTACCTGCGCTGATCTCCAGCACACTGACAGCCCCTGTCACTGGGTTCAATGACCGGCGCTTTCACACCAAGTATCGCGAGAGGCCCGTGACGTCACCGCTAGTCAGTCTCGGGTCGGAAGCGAGAGGTGATGTGACAAGCGGCGGCCATGGAGGACAGTGACAGCGCTGAGGTCGGGATGGCGGGACTTCATCACCGCAGGTAAGCCGAGCGGGACCATGTGTGCAGAGTGTGTGTGTGTGTGTGTGTGTGTGTGTATGTATGTATGTGTACATGCCGCGGGCAGGAAGGGGCGGAGCGAGCTGAGCGGGGAAGTGTGGGCTTCCTGCACGTAACTAGGATAAACATCGGGTTACTAACCAAAGCGCTTTGCTTGGATACCCGATGTTTATCTTGGTTACCAGCTTGTGGCAGGCTGCCAGCGATGGCTCCTGCACACTGCAGCTGTAAAAAGCCCTGCTCTTTGCTGCTAGAACCGTTCTCGAATGTATCTAGAACTATCGAGCTTTTGCAAAAAGCTCGAGTTCTAGTTCGATCTCGAACAGCCCCCAAAATCACTCGAGCTTAGAACTGGAGAACCTCGAACCGCGAACCGCGCTCAACTCTACTCACAACCCCCCACCAGATGGGCTGATTAGATTAGAGGCCAACTTGGAAACACACATTTACAACCCCTCCCCCTTCAAATTGTGTACCTTTTAAACTGACAAGCAAGCAATATTTAATAAAACACAACAATAAGATTGAAGTAATAGATAAAAGATGGAAGAGCGATTTGAAGGGGCTGGCATCGGGACGAGGAATTGAGCAAATTTACATTTCGGGAGACCTCCTATAACCAAAATTAACTAAGAAAGGACTGAATAGAAGTCTAAACAGCCCGAGATTGATTTCAGATTAATGCTCTGCTATTCCAGCTTTACTAGATAAATAGTAACGACCCTCCTCCTCTTCAAAAGCAAACAAAGCCGTTGCCGGAAATGTGCATACTTCACCATTCAATTCAGAATGCGCTTGCCAAAATAAATCCTGTCTGGAGAAACAGAACCTAATTGGATCTTTGTAGAAGCGGCTCCATTATACTATTATAATAATCTAGTGCTGTATTATTATAATTATGGGGGGAGGGGGGCGGATTCTTTTCATGTCTCCACTGAACAGGTTTCTTTTTATGCTGCCTATACAGTTAGTAAAAATGCTATAGACGAGTACCAAGGTCAAAGCAAAAAAATAAAAGCTGGTGTGGAAAATGTTAAGTCATATCCACATAAAAGAGGAAAAAAAAATAAGAAAGGTAAAAGAAACATCTGTCTGAGCCCAAGAAAAAAAGAGGTCAGAAGTGCAGTAAAGAGGCGAAAAACTCACTATTGTCTTTCTATCCACTATTGTCTATCGATTCAGGCATTTTGTATCTACCATTATTTTGTGTTTACCTTTTTGTCATTTTTCTTTTATCCATGTAGATTATATATCTGCAATTTTTGCTTTTGTTTGTGTCTGTTCTTTATCATTTTATATTAAAAAGGCCAATCACAAAGGTTTGTTATTCCCCTCTCCTGTATACACGACAGGCTCTCCATATTCCTTCTGCCACGGCCACTTATTTCTCTTTTTAATGCATATACGGTTACCATGGTGACCCGAGGGCTAGTATACCATTAAGCTCCCTGGCCTTATAGGCCGGCTCAGGTGTCAAGATGTCACTTCAGTGATGAGGTGGTTAGTGCCTATAGTTGTCATTTGGACCTTGCGGCAAACCTAGCTCTGCTTAGTTGATGGGTAATCTGCCACACTGGTTGATGTTTTTGTGACAAACTCAGCTCCACTATGTAGTTTAGACAATTTTGCCGTAAAACAGCCAGATCTGCATTTGACTCTCTCACAAACTCAGCTCTTCTATATTTATATTTGTAGGTCAGCTTTGCCATACTGCTGTCAGCTCTGCCTTGAACTCTGTGACAAACTAACCTGAGCTATATTGCTGGGTCAACTCTGCTGTACTGCTGTCACCTCTGTGTTTGACTGTGACAAACTCATCTCTGATAAATTGCTGCATCAACTTTGCCATACAACTCTCAGGTCTGCATTGGACTCTGTGACAAACGCAGCACTGCTATTTTGCAGTGCTATCTCTGCTGTACTGCTGTCAGCTCTGCACTGGACTCTGTGACAAACTAAGCTCTGCTATATTGCCTACCTAACTCCACTGTACTGCTGTCAGCGCTGCACTGGACTCTGTGACAAACTAAGCTGCGCAGTATTGCTTGATCAACTCAGCTGTAGCGCTGTCAGCTCTGCTTTGGACTCTGTGACAAACTCATCTCTAATAAATTGCTGGGTCTACTTTGCCATCCAACTCTCAGCTCTGCATTATACTCTGTGACAAACTCAACACTTCTATTTTGCCATGAAAAATCAGCTGTATAGCTGCCAGTTCTGCTTTGGACTCTGACAAACTCATCTCTGATATACTGCTGTGTCGACTTTGCCATACAGCTCTCAGCTCTGCATTAGACTCTGTGACAAACTCAACACTGCTATTTTGCAGTGCTAACACTGTTGTACTGCTGTCAGCTCTTTATTAGACTCTGTGACAAACCAAGCTCTGCTATTTTACTGAGCTAGCTTCACTGTACTCCTGTCAGCTCTGAATTGGATGCTGTGACAAACAAAGCTGTACTATTTTGCTTGCTAAACTCAGCTGTAGCGCTGCCAACTCTGCTTTGGACTCTGTGACAAACTCATCGCCCATAAATTGCTGCAACAACTTTTCCATACAACTCTCAGGTCTGCATTGGACTCTGTGACAAACACAGCACTACTATTCTGCAGTGCTAATGTGACGCCCTGGCACAGCCAGGTTGTCACAGAAAGAGTTAATCCTCCTTGGTAATCTGATCTCACACCGGTGCAGCAGGACAAACCACCTCCCCCAGGGTAAGAGAAAAGCAGAGCAGAGGGGAGGGGCTGGGCAGAGAGTGTTTGGAGAGGAGACAGAAGAGGAGCCTGGAGTTGTAGCTCCCAGGCTGATAGTGAAGCGTACTCCGAGAGGGCCGGGACAGGCTGTAGTGAGGAAGGGGCCAGAGGTAGCCGGAGCAGGGCGGTGGCCCCTCGGTACCTGGGTGACCCGGATCACTACAGGGGAGTGGATTCCCCGTTCCCGGCTGAGGAGAAAGAGGAAGAGAGTGGAGAGAAAGGCACCTGGCTGCAGGGAAAGAACAACAAGGGCTGCTGCACCGTGTGTGGGACACTAACACCCCCGTACCGAAGGCTGCAGACACCGGCAATTCCTAGTTTACCAGTGACTCCATGTGAATTACTTGTGAGTACGCCCGTGCCCTCGGGCACCGCACTGCAGCACTGTGCCCTGCTCCCTGCTTACCCCATCACCGGGCCCCGGGACAACCAACCCCCTACCCACGGAGGGGAGAAATAACATCTAGCTGCTCCATACCATCGTTCCCGGGATCCCCATCCAGAGCAGCGGTGGTGTTCCAACCTCACCACAACCGTGGGTGGCGTCACGGACAATCTCCCTTACCAAATCCCCTTTTACTGTGGAGCCTGGGATCACAGACCGGGTCACGCCATCGTGATACCCACAGAAGTGACCCTGTGGCCTGGATCTGAGTACCCCTGGTCCCCGGGCGGCACATTTGGCGTCACGAACAGGATCGAACCCATCCAGTTACCTGGAGGAAGTGCGCCTTGCCCCGTCCGTCAGCGGCGTCCCGCTGAGGAAAAATCCCGAAGTCCGCCATTTTAGCCGCCATTTTAGGCGCCAAAAACAACAGCTTGGCGCCTTCTTCTCCGAGCGGCGGGCGCGAAAAAGAGGCTCTGCCACCTGAGAACACGAGCGGAAGTGAAGCTCCGGAGAACTGGAAGCGAAAGGGAAACTTTAAAAGTTGCTGGAAGGACTTCTCCCGAGTACCAAGGGGGAGCAGAAAGAAGGAACTGCAGTTTATGTGACTAGGACTGTAAAGTCAGGGACGCCAGGACTCTGCAAGCATTTGGTTCCTGGAAGAGGCCGCCGCAGCGATGCACCGACCCGTTACCCCTGTTACCGGTAACGGAGCCCGCAGCGCCTGGGGGGGAGGACCCAGACCTGGGGTCCCCAGGCCTCACCTTTGTTACCGCCCTGCCACCGGCCCCGGCAGTCCGCCCGGCCGTGACAGAGATGACGACGGCTCCGGCAGTCCGCCCGGCCGCAACGGCAGCGAAGTACTGGTCCCGTTGACCAATCTGGAACCGTTTCTGGACTGGGGTCAAGGGGTGCTGCCCACTTCCTAGGGGCAGCACCAAGGCTAGGTTGTTTGGGTGGGTGACTAAAGGACCCGTTACGTTGCCATTATTAAAAATGTTAATTGTTGTCGCAACGTTGAAGCAATGTGCATCCCGCTGTGGGAAAATTGAAAATGCATGTGTGAAAATGTTTAAAATGTTTTATTCTTTTCCCAGTTTAATAAATGTTGGTGGCCAGACGGCCCGAGGACGGGCCGTGTTTTCCCCAGGGGGTGTGTGACGCCCTGGCACAGCCAGGTTGTCACAGAAAGAGTTAATCCTCCTTGGTAATCTGATCTCACACCGGTGCAGCAGGACAAACCACCTCCCCCAGGGTAAGAGAAAAGCAGAGCAGAGGGGAGGGGCTGGAGCAGAGTGTTTGGAGAGGAGACAGAAGAGGAGCCTGGAGTTGTAGCTCCCAGGCTGATAGTGAAGCGTGCTCCGAGAGGGCCGGGACAGGCTGTAGTGAGGAAGGGGCCAGAGGTAGCCGGAGCAGGGCGGTGGCCCCTCGGTACCTGGGTGACCCGGATCACTACAGGGGAGTGGATTCCCCGTTCCCGGCTGAGGAGAAAGAGGAAGAGAGTGGAGAGAAAGGCACCTGGCTGCAGGGAAAGAACAACAAGGGCTGCTGCACCGTGTGTGGGACACTAACACCCCCGTACCGAAGGCTGCGGACACCGGCAATTCCTAGTTTACCAGTGACTCCGTGTGACTTACTTGTGAGTACGCCCGTGCCCTCGGGCACCGCACTGCAGCACTGCGCCCTGCTCCCTGCTTACCCCATCACCGGGCCCCGGGACAACCAACCCCCTACCTACGGAGGGGAGAACTAACATCTAGCTGCTCCATACCATCGTTCCCGGGATCCCCATCCAGAGCAGCGGTGGTGTTCCAACCTCACCACAACCGTGGGTGGCGTCACGGACAATCTCCCTTACCAAATCCCCTTTTACTATGGAGCCTGGGATCACAGACCGGGTCACGCCATCGTGATACCCACAGAAGTGACCCTGTGGCCCGGATCTGAGTACCCCTGGTCCCCGGGCGACACACTAATGCTGCTGTACTGCTGTCAGCTCTGCGTTGGACTTGTGACAAACTCATCTCATATAATTTGCTCGGTGAACTTTTCCATACAACTCTTAGTTCTGAATTAGACTCTGTGACAAACTCAGCACTACTATTTTGCAGTGCTACCCCTGCTGTACTGCTATCAGCTCTTCATTGGACTATGTGACAAACTAAGCTCTGCTATATTGACGAGCTAATTTCAATGTACTGCTGTCAGCGTTGCATTGGACTCAAAGTCAAACCAAGTTTTGCTCTACCACTGAGTCTACAACTCATCTCTGTGTCATCAGCTCTTCATCACGGAGTCTACTCTGCTTCATCTTCATCACGGAATCTACTCTGCTTCATCTTCATCACGGAGTCTACTCTGCTTCATCTTCATCATGGAGCCTACTCTGCTTCATGCTCATCACGGAGTCTACTCTGCTTCATCTTCATCATGGAGCCTACTCTGCTTCATGCTCAACATGGAGTCTACTCTGCTTCATCTTCATCACGGCGTCTACTCTGCTTCATCTTCATCACGGCGTCTACTCTGCTTCATGCTCATCACAGAATCTACTCTGCTTCATCTTCATCACGGAGTCTACTCTGCTTCATCTTCATCACGGAGCCTTCTCTGCTTCATCATCAGAGTCTACTCTGCTTCATCTTCATCACGGAATCTACTCTGCTTCATGCTCATCACGGAATCTACTCTGCTTCATCTTCATCATGGAGCCTACTCTGCTTCATGCTCATCACGGAATCTACTCTGCTTCATCTTCATCACGGAGTCTACTCTGCTTCATCTTCATCACGGCGTCTACTCTGCTTCATCTTCATCACAGAGCCTACTCTGCTTCATGCTCATGACGGAGTCTACTCTGCTTCATCTTCATCACGGAGTCTACTCTGCTTCATCTTCATCACGGAATCTACTCTGCTTCATCTTCATCACGGAGCCTACTCTGCTTCATCTTCCTCAGATCCTGTGATTCCCGATTGCTCGGTGTGCGGTGTGCCACCGAAGCTTCTCTTTTTCGTCCTTATGCCTTTGCTGCACCAGATCTGCTCATCCAGACTATTTGCTCCATCTCTATCAATTCGTTAAGACAAAAAAGGTTTCAGAAATCAAAATCCCCAATTTTACGGCAGCAATATTTCTTAGTAATGAAAATGTATCACCGCTGAATGGTCGTGCTCTGCAGCATTTCCGCCAGTATTTAAGGCGAATGTCGTGCTGCTTTTTGTTGATCTTTCTGGAGGTCCATTTTAAAAGATATTAGTTTGCTGTAAATGGCCATTTAAAGGTATAATTTTGTCCTTTCATCTAGGAAATTAAGTGGGAGTCGGTAAGAAGTATTATTTTGGCTTCTCCATTATTATGTTAATCAGCTCGGAGGAAAATGTCAGCTCGTAAAGGTGAGGTTCGCTTTCCCGAACATTTTCACTTCCAGCGCTGAATGCAGCGACTAATGATTGCAGGGACATGTAAAGTGCTTTTCCTCTATCCCTTCTCGTCCTGCTGTGCAATTAAATTGGGCCGCGGGACTAAGAGTGCACCGCGCTTCTGTCCGGAGCACGAAAACCACTCTGCTCTTAATAAATGGAAATTCTACATTTCTCCTGTATTTTACTCTGACATGCTCAGGATGGGAGAAAAAAGAGATTATTTTATAGTAAGAGGTAATATGTACCGTGCACTATGGCTCAGAGATTAGCATTCATGCTTTGCAGCGCTGAGGTCCTGGGTACAAAGCTTAGCAAGAACAACACGTGTGCTACTCACCTCTCCTGGGTCCAGCGCTGGGTGCTACTTCTACCTCCTGTTGCCGTCTTGCCCTACTCCTATGATCTTTTTATCATGGCAATCTGACGTGTTCCTCGGACTTGTGCACACAGGTCTTATAGTGCATCTAATGTGGAGGAGGGCCTCTATTGTTAATCAACTGCTCTACTACATCACTGGGCTCTGCTACATGATCACAAAGATGCATCATTTTAATCCAATCCCTGCTACATCACTGGGCTCTGCTACATGGTCACAAAGATGCATCATTATAAGCCAATCTCTGCTACATCACTGGGCTCTGCTACATGGTCACAAAGATGCATCATTATAATCCAATCTCTGCTACATCACTGGGCTCTGCTACATGGTCACAAAGGTACTTCATTATAAGCCAATCTCTGCTACATCACTGGGCTCTGCTACATGGTCACAAATGTACTTCATTATAAGCCAATCTCTGCTACATCACTGGGCTCTGCTACATGATCACAAAGATGCATCATTATAATCCAATCCCTGCTACATCACTGGGCTCTGCTAAATGATCACAAAGATGCATCATTATAATCCAATCCCTGCTACATTACTGGGCTCTGCTACATGGTCACAAAGGTACTTCATTATAAGCCAATCTCTGCTACATCACTGGGCTCTGCTACATGGTCATATCAGTGTTCCAGTAAAATACAATCTCTGCTACATGGTCATATCAGTGTTCCATTACAATCCTATCTCTGTTATATCGCTGGGATTTGCTTCATGGTCATCATGGTTTTTCATTACAATACAATCTCTGCTACATCGCTGGGCTATTCTACATGGTCATAAAGGCATTGAATTACAATACAATCTCTGCTACATCACTGGGCTCTGCTACATGGTCATAACAGTGTTAGGATTGTAATCAATCTCTGCTATATTACTGGGATTTGCTTCATGGTCATCATGATTTTTCATTACAATTCAATCTCTGCTACATCGCTGGGCTTTGCTACATGGTCATAAAGGCAACTATGTAAAGGATTTTAATTAAAAATCCACAATAAACCAGCGCTAGATGGGTTTTTTATAATTTTATTAATAAAAATGCTCACCACAATAAAAAATTTTGCTATCCTTGTTCCAAGACAGAGTGTTTAGTAGTATACAATACACTGATTATTAATAAATCCAAGGACCACATAAAACAAGAAACACATGAAATAAATAAAAATGATAATAATAAGAATAAAAATAAAAATTCTTTTGTATAACCAATTAACTCCGAGTTGATACAATATTCACGTTGATTTATTTTTAACCAGTCTAATGTAATGCCCCGGCCGGTGGCATATGTTTTATTTGGTTAATAATTTAGACTGATATAATGAAAGATGTATTAAACCAACCCCTGGCTAACTTGCAAGCTTAATTTGCATAATACAAGCTTGCGGCGTTATATTCGCCCCCAGGACCTGGGGGAATAAAACCTCAAACCGATTTGACCGCAAAACACCTCTAGTCCACAGTGTAAAATCAGCAGGGTTTTTTCAGCAGGATTTAATCTGCGGTAAGTGGGCCGGATTTCTCCGTCGATTAGGCTGGAACCGCTATATACAGGATTGACCTGTTAGACTTCCAGAGCGGACACTTTGAGGCCAGTGGCCGTGATTAGTGCTGGTTTTGGGGGAGATGTAAGGTTACCAACGTCCCTCTTTACAGAGCCTTTATAACACTTCACGATGCCACAAACAGACGGTCCCGTATTCTCCCAAATGTACTTTCAAAAACAAGCAGTACAAAGCCGCTGAAAGCACCAATAAATGCTGGCTGCAGACAACAATAAAGTCAGCGGTAATTACTCAGCCTCTCCAGCGGGCAAACCGGACCGTGTCCAGTAGAAGCTGATTGATTCCACACGAGGGAGAGGTTACTTGGCAGATTATCACCGCACAGGTGAGGTAGGCAAAACAGAGTCCTGATCCGACGCGCGTTTCGGGGGCGTGTAACGGCCCCCTTCCTCAAGGAAGTTCCTTGGAGAGGCTGAGTAATTACCGCTGACTTTATTGTTGTCTGCAGCCAGCATTTATTGGTGCTTTCAGCACTAATCACGGCTACTGGCCTCAAAGTGTCCGCTCTGGAAGTCTAACAGGTCAATCCTGTATATAGCGGTTCCAGCCTAATCGATGGAGAAATCCGGTCCACTTACCGCAGATTAAATCCTGCTGAAAAAAACCCTGCTGATTTTACACTGTGGACTAGAGGTGTTTTGCGGTCAAATCGGTTTGAGGTTTTATTCCCCCAGGTCCTGGGGGCGAATATAACGCCGCAAGCTTGTATTATGCAAATTAAGCTTGCAAGTTAGCCAGGGGTTGGTTTAATACATCTTTCATTATATCAGTCTAAATTATTAACCAAATAAAACATATGCCACCAGCCGGGGCATTACATTAGACTGGTTAAAACTAAATCAACGTGAATATTGTATCACCTCGGAGTTAATCGGTTATACAAAAGAATTTTTATTTTTATTCTTATTATTATCATTTTTATTTATTTCATGTGTTTCTTGTTTTATGTGGTCCTTGGATTTATTAATAATCAGTGTATTGTATACTACTAAACACTCTGTCTTGGAACAAGGATAGCAAAATTTTTTATTGTGGTGAGCATTTTTATTAATAAAATTATAAAAAACCCATCTAGCGCTGGTTTATTGTGGATTTTTAATTAAAATCCTTTACATAGTTTACTAAAATCTGGTAGAGTGAAGGGGTTCCTCTACCATTAGAACCAAGCTGCAAGACTCCAAAAGGGTTTTTTTTTGGTTAAGCGCTGCCAACTGCCTGCGGGCATTCTCTGAATATATGGTCATAAAGGCGTTTCATTACAATACAATCTCTGCTACATTGCTGGGCTCTGCTACATAGTCATAACAGTGTTTCATTATATTTTAATCTATGCTGCATCGCTGAGCTCTGCTACATTGCTCTTCCTATGCGGAGTCTACAGCCTCTTTTCCTCTGAGTGACATCTAGCCTCTACAGCCTTTGTTTTTCCAGCTGCCTTTCAGCCTCTATAAAGATTCTGTTCCTCCAACCGGTTCACCTCGCTGCAACAATGCATCTGGTAAACAAAACAAAATAAGTGAATAACCACAGAAAGATAAAGGAATCTACTAAAATATATCATTTTTATTAGTACAAATGAATTAAAAACCACATTAAAATAGTGGGGGGCAATGCACAAAAGAAATTTCACAACAAACATATCAGAAAAGGGTATAGTATAAATACCTGTGTTGTATGCTCTGAAAATATATATGCTAGTCTGTATATATAAGAGATATAGCAAAAGAAGGATGTACTTATAGAAAATGAATAAATTATGAATAAATATGTAAATATAGTGAAAATACACTGTATATATCATTACATATATCAAATAACAGACATACCATAAAAAAAGAAGAGAACAAAACAAGCGTGAAGACTGCCAGAACTCCAACGTACGTTTCGCGATAAATGTAATTGTTATCTCATCCAAATCAGGAAACACAGAGAAGGCAAAGGATCGCTGCCCTCGGAATGTGACTTTCCTTTATCTTTCTGTGGGTATTCACTTATTTTAGTAGGTTTATAATTTGCAATGAATGTCATGGGTGTGAGGAGATAACAGGGGACTGGGGCTCCTAATATGGCCCTCAGGCTAGGGAGTCCTAGCTGTCCCTGATTCCAGAAATACCTCTGATGGGGAAGATGTCTGGGCTTCAGTTTTTGCCCTGCTCCTAGAAAACCCTGATCTAATACGCCCTCTCACTAGCTCCAGGGGAGGTCCAGGACAGGAGGGTTTGAACCCACAGATATGGACAAACGGGGAAACCAAAATTCTATCACACAGCTAGCACACATGGAGATATAAGACCATACATAATAAGGAGGAAATAAAGAGCAGGGAGGAAATAATGAGACAAAAGGAGGGTTTCCACAGCACACCAAGCAGCACAAAGTAAATTGAAAGCAACTGGAACACAACAATACACAGACAGGGATAGCAAAAGCTATAGTTGGCATGGGAAGACATAGTCCTCCATCTTAAAAAGGCATGGAGTAACTGTGATAGTTTTTCCGCAACATGTGATCCAAAAGGTAACCAGCAGGCTAGAAGAAATTAACTCATGCTAGCCCGATCACTAATGAGCACAGTTGCGAAACATAACCTGCACAGAGTTTGCTCTTCATGTGTTTGTGTAGTTCTCTCTCCCTTCTTCCTCTACAGAAATGTACGCCTTTAACAAAGTTCTCTGTCAATACATCTAATAATCATTCTCCCCACCAGTCCCAGCGTCACTATCAATATCAAATTTACTTTCCCAATTACATCAGATAATAACTTTGATTACACTCCAGTAACTTTCCAATTTTGGAACATTCACCAAATATTTCCATCCTATAAGAAAGTACACTGCGAAATTATGAAAATCATAACCCATGTAACGGAATAGGACATGCTTGTGAGTGTCTGCCATTAGGGCACATGCCGGCGGCGCGCCTGCCTCTGATTTTCACAGCTTTCTTCTCCTTCTAGGCTACATTTCATCATTTGATGGGCTCCATCAGTCAGTGTCAGTCAAATGACATTACATTGTACTATAACATAACCAACGCTATTCTATACCATACTAGGCGTGAAACTACTTGGTGCCAAGGAAGTAATGATACCTGTATGTAATTAAATGTTTTTTCATATATTTTATTATATTATGTATGCATATATTACACATTGAAATATTTTGAGCTTCAGGTTTCTATAGTTCCTATACGTGTGTGTGTGTGTGTGTGTGTGTGTGTGTGTGTGTGTGTGTGTATATATATATATATATATATATATATATATATGTATATATATATATATATTTACATAGTCACCTCTAGAGGGAGCTCACTACATACAGATTTATACAGTCACTGCTAGGGGAACTTACTACATACAGATTTATATATTCACTACTAGGGGGAGCTCACTACATGCAGATTTATATATTCACTACTAGGGGGAGCTCACTACATGGAGATTATACAGCCACCACTAGGGGGAGCTCACTGCATACAGATTTATACAGCCACCACTAGAGGGAGCTCACTACATACAGATTTATACAGCCACCACTAGAGGAGCTCACTACATACAGATTTATACAGTCACCACTGTGTGGAGCTTACTACATACAGATTTATACAGCCACCACTAGAGGGAGCTCACTACATACAGATTTACACAGCCACCACTAGGGGGAGCTCACTACATACAGAATTATACAGCCACCACTAGGGGGAGCTCACTACATACAGATTATACAGCCACCACTAGAGGGAGCTCACTACATACAGATTTATACAGACACCACTAGAGGGAGCTCACTACATGCAGATTTATACATCCACCACTAGAGGGAGGTCACTACATACATAATTATACAGCCACCACTAAGGGGAGCTCACTACATACATAATTATACAGCCACCACTAAGGGGAGCTCACTACATACAGATTTATACAGCCACCACTAGAGGAGCTCTTTGCATATAGATTTATACAGCCACCACTAGAGGGAGCTCACTACATACAGATTTATACAGCCACCACTAGAGGGAGCTCACTACATACAGATTTATACATCCACCACTAGAGGGAGCTCACTACATACAGATTTATACAGCCACCACTAGGGGGAGCTCACTACATACAGATTTATACAGCCACCACTAGGGGGAGCTCACTACATACAGATTTATACAGCCACAACCAGAGGGAGCTCACTACATACAGATTTATACAGCCACCACTAGAGGGAGCTCACTACATACAGATTTATACAGCCACCACTAGAGGGAGCTCACTACATACAGATTTATACAGCCACCACTAGAGGGAGCTCACTACATACAGATTTATACAGCCACCACTAGGGGGAGCTCACTACATACAGATTTATACAGCCACCACTAGGGGGAGTCTAAAGAATTTAATTATACAGCCACTATTTAAAAAAGCTCACAGTAAATGGATTTCTACAGCCACCACTAGAGGGAGCTCATGACATGAATATATACAGTTAAAGATGGTCTGTATAACCCTGCACACAGCTTTGTATCTCCCTGCCCACACTGCACTGCATAACTCTGCCCACAGCTCTCTAACCCTGCCCACAGCTCTGTATAACCCTGCCCACACTGCTGTGTATATCTCTGCCCACAGCTCTGTATAACCCCACTTCCACCACTGATTGACTTTCTGTGTTCTCTGTGCATAGGCAGACAGCTGACAATCAGTAGTAAGGGCATAGTTATGCAGAGGTCATAAATATGGAGGACTACCTGGCAGAAGGAGTCCTTCAGTGATAATATCCTTTTGATAAAACAAATATTTTTATCAAATCTGCAGTAATCAGGTCTGAAAATGACACATTACTGGAATCAGGGTCTCTATCTCTACAGCATGTTGCAAAAACCTTTAATTTTATGACTGTAGTGGGAACTTTGGAGTTCTGTAATAAAATATAGCTCCAGGTTCTATCATATATTTTAGTTAACTTTCGGTCTTTACGCCGTTTACACTTAGCTTCTGATTTGGGTGGATGTTCATGTATCCACAACCTTTAAACACATGGTGCCAATTCACGCTGCACCAGAAGCGTTGGGTATTCTTGTTTTAGACAAATTATGTTGCAGTAAAGGACGAGGATGCGATGGCTGCATCATTTCATCCCGGCTTCATTACCCGGCTTTCTTGAAACGTCCTTCTACTCGATAAGTTTCGGTAACCATCCGAGCACAGATAAAAGTAGCAAAGTTCTCAGCAAATAAAATATATTCAAGGCTTTTACTCAGCCACAAATTGATCTGTAGAGGGATTCGCAGCGGGTCTAATAACTAAGCCTCCCTCTTGTGTAGTAGTGTATCACTGGGTCAGCAGCATTTTGTTATTCTGTAAATCCTTTTCTCAGCTTAGAAGACCTTTGGATATAAGCTCGCGCCGAGATTCACAATCCATATTCGGCTGCCGCGCTTTAATACAGCACAGATTACCTTTTATTTTCCAACTTTCATGTTAGTTGCTTGTAAAAATGTTTTCAGATTTCAGCAGTTTTTACCAACTTACTGACTCCTGACAATAGCGGAAGGTTAATAACCAGCGACTCCGGAAAGTGCAGGGATATTTGTATATACCTGGCGCCGGCTAATGAGAAGGCAGGGGGGCGCCGCCAGGCCAATCCACAAGAGCTGGAGACCTAAGGAAAACAGACCCGACAGAGATGAGTCTTCAGCTCTTCCACACCTTCTCTTTCTTTATCCCCTTTTCTTTCATTTATTTTTTTCTTTCCTTCCTTCTTTTCACCTTTTTATAATGACATCTTTTTTGTATCTTTACCATTTTCTTTATTTCCTTTCTTTTATCCTTTTTTTCTTTTCATTGTTCTTATTTTTACCTTTTCCTTTCCTTCTTTCTTTACTATCTTTTATTTAATTCCATCTTTCATTATCCATTTTTCTTGCTTTCTTTCATTATATTCTCTCTTTCTTTCCCTTCTATTTTTTCCAGTTTTTTAATTTCTTTCTTCTTTTTTTACATTTTTTTTCCTTCCTTCTTTACTCATTTTATTGAATTCCAACTTTTCTTTCTTTCCCTTGTTTTGTCTTTTTAACCTTTCTTAATTTACTCCTTTTCATTTTCTATCTTTCTTTACCATTTTTTCTTTCTTTTTCTATTTTTCTTTCTCCTTTTTTTCAAAATTTTCTTTTTTTTCTCTTTTCATTCTTTTTGATCCTTTTTTGTCTTTTTTATTTCTTTTATTTAACCTTTTTTCTTTTCTTCTTTCCTTACCCTTTTTAATTTAATTTTTCTTACCTTCCTGCTCCCCCTTTTTTCTTTCCTTCTTTACCCTTTATTTCCTTATTTCTTTTTTTTCTTTCTTTTCTTTCTTTTACTCACCTTTTTGCTTTCCTTCTTTACCCTTTATCTTTCTCTTTCTCTTTGTTTCCCTCTTTTATTCTCCCTTTTTCTTTCTTTTTTAACCTTTATTTCCTTAGTTCTCTTATTTTTCTTTTTGTTTCTTTTTGTTTCTTTTATTTCTTTCTTTCCCCTTTATTTCCTTATTTCTCTTTTTTTTCTTTCTTTTGCTCACCTTTTTGCTTTCATTCTTTACCTTTTATTTTCCTCTTTCTCTTTTTCCCCCTCTTTTATTCTCCTTTTTTCTTTCTTTTTTTTACCCTTTATTTCATTATTTCTTTTTTTTTCTTTTGTTCCTTTTTTTCTTTTATTTCCTCTTTTTCTTTCCTTCTTTACCTTTTATTTCTTTATTTCTCTTTTTCTTTCTTTTTATTCCCCTTTTTTCTTTCCTTTGTTATGATGCACTCGCGGGGTCTGTGGGGTTACCCATCACGGGCCGGTGTTGGCGTTTTGGGTTGTCACAGTGGCCCGGCCCAGCTCCGTGATCCCGCGGTGTCAACCAATAAAGATAAGGGGAGTAGTTGTAGTCAATAATGACGCCACCTGTGGTATGCGGCTATAATTGAGAGACGCCGCTGTGGACGGTCTCTCTCAGCTGGGGCGGATGATAACGCAGCTCAGATGTTGCAGTTCCCACCAGCCTAAGGCTTCGCACCCTGAGATGTGCGCTAGTCCTGAGGAAGCTATGAGCTCTCCCCTCAGCGACCGTATTCTCCTGCGTCTCACTCCGTTCCCGGTGGTAACTCAACTGACTAAGTGTGTGTGTGGCTCCTGCTCCCCAGATTAGTCGCCCCACCCACTCATGCCCCAGAGTTAGTGGGTGGGAGGCCCCAAATGATATGGTGACTATCCTAAATGATCCTACCCTAACCCCGTCCCGGTGAGAGGGCAATGTGGTGGATGCTGTGAACTGGCTCCGACCTCTTCCTTACCCAGGATGAGTACCACACCTTTGGTGAGATGCAGTACCCTGTGGCGACTGAAGCCTCAGGGATGCCACATTTACCCTTTATTTCCTTCTTTCTCCTCTCTTTTATTCTCCTTTTTGTTTCTTTCTTTACCCTTTATTTCCTTATTTCTATTTTTTTTTTATTCCCCTTTTTTCTTTCCTTCTTTAGCCTTTATTTCCTTATTTCTCTTTTTTCTTTCTTTTGTTCCTTTTTTTATTTTATTTTCCCTTTTTCTTTCCTTTATTCCCCTTTTTTCTTTCCTTTACCATTTATTTCCTTGTTTCTCTTTTTTCCCTTTCTTTTATTCCCCCTTTTTCTTTCCTTCTTTACCCTTTATTTCCTTATTTCTCTTTTTTCTTTCTTTCATTCCCCTTTTTTCTTTCCTTTCTACTTACTTTATCCCTTACTTTCTTTTTCTTCTTTTTCTTTCTGCCCCCAGTTGATTCACTCCATGACACAATATGAATGCCGTTGGCTTGTGTGGGTTTAGAGGCATCAGATCAATTCTTTAGACATGATTTATGGGACACAATGTTGACAATACGTCAAGGTGCGGAGGTGACACAATCAATGGACATTTATGTCACGTCCCACATGTGTTCATGTAAATAGTGGAGGTGTTCAGACATTACATTATCAGACACTGACACCATATTGACAGCGCCATATTCCCCAATACAATGTATAGATTATGTAGACGTCTTCCTTCTGGAAGCTTTGACATGTCACTTGTCACAATATATACTTGAGGTTTTCTGCCATTACATCTGCAGGGGCTGTGACTTCACTTTCCTCTCTCTGCTGGAGTCCGCACACCCATATGTTACATGAACAACCCATTGATTTAAATGAGAGTTGTGCAATACTACATTTCACCAGTGGTGGCGCTGCAGGAAAATTAAACACAAAATATATCGGGAGATCCTCTGGACACCTTCTAAAAATTAGAGAACCCCTTTAAAATTTAGAGGGTTTTTCCTTAGTGCATTGATGCATTTTACAGACTGCCAGGACCCAACTACCACCATTTTTCCCCCCTAGAAAGACACGACACCGTTCTCTTATAAATTAAAATACTTTTATTTGAATTTTCCATTTTGGAGAGAGGCATGGAGAAAAAACCACTCTCATCTTTTGGCATAAAATTTGGTCGCAGCTTTAAACCAGGCATTAACTTGCCAACATCACGGGGTTCAGGTAAATGTACCGCCTTCCGGCCGTCCGGCGCGGGTATTTCACCACCACTTTTTCTACCCCTTCCGCTGCTGCGACTTAAACACAGAAAAACTCAATCAACTTGGAAAACAAAAAGGGAGGGAGGGTGGGAAACAGGTCCGGGTCCTGCAGCCGAGAGGCTGGAAGCTGGGCAGCACGGTGATATGTATCCAGGAGGCGGGGCTTAGGCCAGTCACACCACAGGAGGCGGGGGCGGCAGGTCAGTGTCTTTCTAGGGGGAGACCTCTATTTAAACATGCATAGGGGCCAGCAGTCAGGGGGCAGCATCTCAAGTTTCTGGCTGCAGTGCCCCTCAGACTGCCAGGACCCAACTACCACCATTTTTCCCCCCTAGAAAGACACGACACCGTTCTCTTATAAATTAAAATACTTTTATTTGAATTTTCCATTTTGGAGAGAGGCATGGAGAAAAAACCACTCTCATCTTTTGGCATAAAATTTGGTCGCAGCTTTAAACCAGGCATTAACTTGCCAACATCACGGGGTTCAGGTAAATGTACCGCCTTCCGGCCGTCCGGCGCGGGTATTTCACCACCACTTTTTCTACCCCTTCCGCCAAGGAGCAGCACCGCGCCAGCAAGCTGCGACCCCCCCCAAAAACTGAAATACCTGAGCCGTCCCAGGCATTTCCGAAACCACCATATCCATAACATCATCATTTTGGGGTGTACCCATCCGAGCTTAAGGACAGCCAAATATTGCCTTCCAGCTGGCGGTGCCAGACCAACAACCTCTTTTTTTTTTTTTTTTTTTTTTTTTTAACAAACACTTTATTAACAGCACAACTTGGGTAGGCCCTGATCGACCATGCGCCAGGAGAGATCCTTATCACATTCTTCCATAGCTCCAATCCCCCTGGGCCAGAGGGTAACCTTCGACCGGATCGTTGTAACACTCCGCACTAAAACAGGGAAACCTGTACCTCTCTGACCGGATAAGGGTAAGAGGCCTAGCTAGACGGCCTTGGACCAGCTACTTGAAGCCTATATGTATCACCAAGTCGGTTGTAGAAAAGAGAGCTCACGCAATCTTGATCGCCTCTGATAGACCCACAGCTGAGCCAAGCTCCGGCAACCTTTCCAATTACTTTCACTGTAACAGGAACCAAGAACCGACCACCAAGGCGAAGAGGCGAAGATCCGCTCTCCTCGCAGACAACATACATGGAAGTAACCTCGGACCCAATCACTGGGCCGACTTGGATCTGAAAGACAAAACACTGTCAGAACAGGGAATTCTCGTAACCATCAAACACCTCGTCTCTCCAAGGTGGTACTGACAAAAACCCACAAAAAAATTTTTTTTTTTTTTTTTTTTTTTGGATAAACAAATCACAATCATGTCATTTTACATTAGCCCTGTACGCTGTTCTGAATCTCCTTACGTGTCGAATAAAACCCGATTTCAAAAAACCAACTCCGACCTGACGTCCCTCATAATGCATTTCCATTGTCGTTACCTGATCCACTGAAAACTGTGCTCATGTATGCTGGCTCCTGAAGCCTTGTAGCACCCCAACTCTGGGAGAGTACGTGCCGGGTACCACGGCTGGCAAACACCAAAATAACGAGTAACCGTCGCATTACCAACCAAAAACCAGCCCACAAAATGGAGGACCAACTACGTAACGCTAAAATGAAGGGCCGTCGTCATGGGTAAAAACTGGTCCCATACACCCGCTCGCCTAAGAGACATAAACGACAACGTCGGGACACCCGCCGAGTGAGGGAAAAAGATCCAAAATATCAATGTATAGATTTGCAATGGGGCGAACAATCCAAACCCCCACTTTTTTCTTTTTATTTTTTTTTTTTTTTTTTTTAAAAACAAAACAAACAATCTTCGGCTAAAAAAGAATAGGCCTACTGTGCTCCACTCGCTTACCATAATCATCCAACCCTTCAATACCTTTCACCCCACAAGACCCTCATCGCTTCAGTACCGTTCCGCAATTTAAAAATGGGAAGACCGACCTCGTAACAGTTTGCTTGCAACCGAAATTGGTGCACATTCGCTGAATACTGCAGGGCGTGTATTACTAGAGGGTGGCTTGTAAAATCGTCACGCACATCAACCACCAGAGCAACACCCGCTGAATAACGTACCATCGAACCGTCAGGTCAATGCAAAATGGAGGCCCGGATCATAGGCCTAACTTCACCGAGCACCCCACCATCTAGCTGAGAACTCCAACCTTGATCCTGCTGGTGAGTTGAGTTACCAAAATACCTGAGATTGGGATTGCAATAAGGTGCCCGATACAAACCTGGAACCCAGATGCCTGTTTTGCCTTCAACCCTGCGTTGACCCATAATCATTCCAAGCCACAAAAACCTAATCAGCCTGATTACTTATTCGAGGAAAGGGCTGTAGTTGGTTAAGGCTTTTTCCCACCGGCATCGTCGGACCACTGGTCATTCTCCTATTTCCCAGTCCACCCCCCTTTTTGTGTAGCTGGAACCGAAATAGGGGGAAAGGCGCAATCAAAGTTAGGTTAATGGACCATGTCCCCCCGGGCCCAGCATAAGGAGCTTTTTTTTTTTTTTTTTTTTATATATAACTATATAAACACTTTGTATCGCAAATGATCCCAAACAGCTGGCCCTGCAACGCCGTAATACTCCATCTACAGATCTGTCTGTTCCTGCTCTTGAAACTATTATGGCATGGCACGGTGGCTCAGTGGCTAGCTGCAGCCCTGGGGTCCTGGGCCCAAATCCCGCCAAGGACACCATCCGCAAGGAGCCTGTACGTTCTCCCCGTGACTGCGTGGGTCTACTCCGGGCACTCTAGCCTCCTCCCACACCCCCATAAACATACAGATAGGGAATCCAGACCGTAAGCCCCGATGGGGCAGCGTCCCCAATCCATGCAACGCACACAAAAACTAAAAGTGACTTTATACCTTTTAGAATATGTATGTGGAAATAATTGTCCAGAAAATATTAGCGGGCATAATTATTCTGCGAATAGCTAACATTGCCGGTTTTCCCATCTCACTTGTTTATTTTCGGTTCTTACGGTAAGGAAAACCAATTAAAACATACGTAATTAACCAAAGAGGGAAAATCTAGTACAAAAGGATGAAAATTACTTCACTACAAAAAAGAAGCAGTTTTAGAAAAACAATCAAACCATGCAAGTGTACAGAAATATACTTCTCACATTTCGATAAAACTAACTGTGGCCAATATCGATCCCTTCTTTCAATTACAGCATGAAATTAGGGGTAAAACAGGGGGGTTAGATCCCGTGATCCCATCGTATTGTCACTAATCTATAAATCACTTGAAGGGTCAGTTAACCGGTGGCAACAAGATTATTACCAGGAATGGAGGCCACCTGTATTAAACTAAGGTTGAAAAATTAAGATATGTTTAATTTTTGAAAGACGTCTCAGAGGATATCTCATTTGTACCTCTTCCGACAGGCCTACAAGCTGCCGTAACCCTCCGTCTGATACAGCGCCGCACAATCAGCTCTGCCCTCATCCACTGTATCCTCACCTATCCCCTGTAGACTGTGAGCCCTCGCGGGCAGGGTCCTCTCTCCTCCTGTACCAGTCTGTGCCTTGTATGGTTTATGATTATTATACTGGTACGTATTATGTAAAACCCCTTTCACATGCAAAGCGCCATGAATTATATGGCGCTATAATAAATAATAATAATTTGTATAAATACCCGTGTGGTCAATATAAATAAACTGGCACCAGACTTAATCCTCCAAAATAGGGAAGGCTTCTTTACAGTTAGAGCGGGTAGATTGTGGAATGCTGTCTACAAGGGGTAGGAATGCTAGATACCATCACAGCTTTTAACAGAAAAGGGGGGAAGGCGATTCCCTCAGCACCAATAACATTGTTTGTTATAAATAACTTAGTGACAACATGTAGAGCTGGGCGGGAAGCCTGTTACCTGTGACATCACATTATCCTCCCTAGAGGCACTTATCCCACCCCGCACTCCCCATCAGGGTACTCACCTGGTGATTCAGGAAATGACAAGACGACTGGATCTAGATCTACCCACGTAACGCCTGCTACGACGACGCTCACACCTATCCAAGGGTTAAGATGACAGACTCCGGACATGGTGGCTACCCATGCCAAAGCTTGCTACCGTGACCCCTGCACATGACCGTACAACGCGATAGTCGGCACCGCACCCACCGCCGCCATAACATGCTGAAATCCACTGTGTGACAACGGGGCGGGGCTGTTAACAGTCACCATTGTATAATGTCAAATGGAGTGTGTTTTGGCCTGGGAGGGGGCTCGGTGTAGGTGTGGTATCAGCAGGAGGGAAAACACGCCACCTGCTGACTGTCGCTTCTTGCCCCTGTTCACTACCAGCCCCCCTCAATTTGAACATTGAAGTCCTAACAGAATCCCTTAACCCGCCCGCTCACTGGGAGACCCACATGGTCCCTGGTTCATTCCCAGGCTAGCCCCCTTGGCATTCCCGGGGCATACAAACGGAGGGGAGGGGAAGTTCAGTGTGTGTGGGATGGGATGATTTGAACTCTTGCAGGTTAGTGCCTGCATACTACATTCCCCACTACCGTGCCTCCAACCTGCGCTGTGACAGGGACTGCACTGAGTCTGCACTTCAATTAGGCTGTGTGCGTAATTCATGCGTCCTGCGTCCCCTGCACAGTCTATGGAGACTGTGCAGAGGCCGTACGCACGTTGCATAGTAGAACGCAGCGATTCAGCTGTTGCCCGAATCGCTGTGTTCTAAGAAGTGACATGTCACTTCCGTGCGCTTTGCCGGCAGCTCCTGCTCTGTCTATGGCAGGAGCTGCAGGCTGAGCGCACGTTCTCTACCGGCACCATGCGCCTCAGAACGGAGCTTTTCAGCTGCGCTCTGAGGCACACCTTTTAGGTGCCGTGCAGAGCGCACACAGCCCTACCCAGCTCCTCCTCGGCACAGGCGACGGTGTCTGGTCGGCGGTGGCTGGGCGGCGGGTGGGCGGGGCCAATGACAAAGAGCGCGAAGCGCTCTTTTTCAAACTTAATGGCGGCTCCAGCTGACCGGCGGGCGGGTAGTTCCCTCAGAACGCCGCTCGCCGGCGCACGTAGCTTGAGCCTCAGCAGGGAGGGAGCCGCTCACAGCAAACAGCGCCGTGAGCAGAACGCTTTCCTCCATGCTGATTTTAGGGGAGGAGGGGGGGGGGGGTGAGGGAGGGGGTGGGGGGGGTGAGGGTGTTAAATAATGGCGAGCACAAGCGGACCAGCGGGCGGGTAGTTCCCTTAGAACGCCGCGCTCACCGGTCACACATCGCTTGTGCCTCAGCAGAGAGGGAGCCGCTCACAGCTAACAGTGCTGTGAGCTGAAAACGCTTACCTCCCTGCTGATAGCTCTCTTACCGCCTCCAGGAGCGGGTCTCTGTGTCCGGCTGCAGGTCCGGGTCCTGCAGCCGAGAGGCTGGAAGCTGGGCAGCACGGTGATATGTATCCAGGAGGCGGGGCTTAGGCCAGTCACACCACAGGAGGCGGGGGCGGCAGGTCAGTGTCTTTCTAGGGGGAGACCTCTATTTAAACATGCATAGGGGCCAGCAGTCAGGGGGCAGCATCTCAAGTTTCTGGCTGCAGTGCCCCTCAGGAGGGATTTACTTTGTTTCCCTTACAACTCCCATATACATAACGAGACATAAGATATCACAAAATCCATCATTTTGCATTAATCTTGTACAGGAAATTGCGGGGTCATCACTTCTGAGGCCGCGTATTGTTACATTGTGCAGGATCCGGTTTATCTATTGACATTCACATTGGAAGAAGCCGTAGATTGTGAGCTCCTCTGGAATTTCAATCAATACTACTATTATTTTTACATTTCCCGTACATTGTAATTGCTCAACATTCTGACAATTACCTACAAATCTGCAATGTTTTATTCATTTCTTTTAACCCTATAGTTACATTTCACACTTTCACGTAAAATCAAGTCACTTACTAGTAAAAGTAACCTGTGACAATGGCGACTGCTCTGAATCCAATATATAAAAAATCTGAATAAATGCATTCATGAAAAGAAAAGAAAATGATCCAGAATTCTAATGTCTTTAATTTAATACTTTATATGTAATAATCTGAGTCTTGGCACATCTGATAGGAATGGACATTGATCATCAATATACACTGCAGGAGTAAAAAAATATACTACAAAGTAAGAAAAGTGAAAAATGAATCAAGAAAAGAGAAATGTAAATCCCCTCAGTATTCAGTGACCGCCCGTCTCCTCCATCCTCAGTATTCAGTGACCGCCCGTCTCCTCCATCCTCAGTATTCAGTGACCACCCGTCTCCTCCATCCTCAGTATTCAGTGACCGCCCGTCTCCTCCATCCTCAGTATTCAGTGACCGCCCGTCTCCTCCATCCTCAGTATTCAGTGACCGAACGCATCCTCGATCGTCAGTATTCAGTGATTGCCCGTCTCCTTCGTCCTCAGTATTCAGTGACCTTCCGTCTCCTCCATCCTCAGTATTCAGTGACCGCCCGTCTCCTCCATCCTCAGTATTCAGTGACCGCCCGTCTCCTCCATCCTCAGTATTCAGTGACCGCCCGTCTCCTCCATCCTCAGTATTAAGTGACCGCCCGTCTCCTCCATCCTCAGTATTCAGTGACCGCCCGTCTCCTCCATCCTCAGTATTCAGTGACCGCCCGTCTCCTCCATCCTCAGTATTAAGTGACCGCCCGTCTCCTCCATCCTCAGTATTCAGTGACCACCCGTCTCCTCCATCCTCAGTATTCAGTGACCGCCCGTCTCCTCCGTCCTCCGTATTCAGTGACCGCCCGTCTCCTCCATCGTCAGTATTCAGTGACCGCCCGTCTCCTCCTTCCTCAGTATTCGATAATCCTATGAAATCACTGACTTTGTGCACTTTTACTCAGTAGACATTATGCCATTTTGAAGGCAATAGGACGGTCACCAAATATTGATGTGAGTTAATGTCTCTTCTGTTTATTCACTTAGTAGTTCATTTTTATCAATAAATAAAATTCAAACACTTTCTGGAAGCTTCTTCATTTGTATAAAACTTTTGCACAGTATTGTAACTGGGAGATTTGAAATGTACATCATATATACAGCCAACACACACTGACCTCAACAAAAGGACCGGTGATTTCTCCAATTACACGTGACACCAAGTAATGGGCAAAATTGAGTTCCCCCTAGTAGTAGCCGTAGAATCTTATCATGTATCTCTGTATACAGGGAGCTCCCCCTAGTGGTGGCTGCAGACAGGATCTTATCATGTATCTCTGTATACAGGGAGCTCCCCCTAGTGGTGGCTGCAGACAGGATCTTATCATGTATCTCTGTATACAGGGAGCTCCCCCTAGTGGTGGCTGCAGACAGGATCTTATCATGTATCTCTGTATACAGGGAGCTCCCCCTAGTGGTGTCTGCAGACAGAATCTTATCATGTATCTCTGTATACAGGGAGCTCCCCATAGTGGTGACTGCAGACAGTATCTTATCATGTATCTCTGTATACAGGGAGCTCCCCCTAGTGGTGACTGCAGACAGGATCTTATCATGTATCTCTGTATACAGGGAGCTCCCCCTAGTGGTGACTGCAGACAGGATCTTATCATGTATCTCTGTATACAGGGAGCTCCCCCTAGTGGTGACTGCAGACAGAATCTTATCATGTATCTCTGTATACAGGGAGCTCCTCCTAGTGGTGGCTGCAGACAGGATTTTATCATGTATCTCTGTATACAGGGAGCTCCCTCTAGTGGTGGCTGCAGACAGGATCTTATCATGTATCTCTGTATACAGGGAGCTCCCTCTAGTGGTTGCTGCAGACAGAATCCTATCATGTATCTCTGTATACAGGGAGCTCCCCCTAGTAGTGACTGCAGACAGAATCTTATCATGTATCTCTGTATACAGGGAGCTCCCTCTAGTGGTGACTGCAGACAGGATCTTATCATGTATCTCTGTATACAGGGAGCTCCCCCTAGTGGTGACTGCAGACAGGATCTTATCATGTATCTCTGTATACAGGGAGCTCCCCCTAGTGGTGACTGCAGACAGGATCTTTTCATGTGTCTCTGTATACAGGTAGCTCTCCCTAGTGGTGGCTGCAGACAGGATCTTTTCATATATCTCTGTATACATGGAGCTCCCCCTAGTGGTTGCTGCATACAGAATCCTATCATGTATCTCTGTATACAGGGAGCTCCCCCTAGTGGTGGCTGCAGACAGAATCTTATCATATATCTCTGTATACATGGAGCTCCCCCTAGTGGTTGCTGCATACAGAATCCTATCATGTATCTCTGTATACAGGGAGCTCCCCTTAGTGGTGGCTGCAGACAGGATCTTATCATGTATCTCTGTATACAGAGAGCTCCCCCTAGTGGTGGCTGCAGACAGGATCTTATCATGTATCTGTGTACAGGGACCTCCCCCTAGTGGTGGCTGTAGACAGGATCTTATCATGTATCTCTGTATACAGAGAGCTCCCCCTAGTGGTGGCTGCAGACAGAATCTTATCATATATCTCTGTATATATGGAGCTCCCCCTAGTGGTGGCTGCAGACAGGATCTTATCATGTATCTCTGTATACAGGGAGCTCCCCCTAGTGGTGGCTGCAGACAGAATCTTATCATATATCTCTGTATACATGGAGCTCCCCCTAGTGGTTGCTGCATACAGAATCCTATCATGTATCTCTGTATACAGGGAGCTCCCCCTAGTGGTGGCTGCAGACAGGATCTTATCATGTATCTCTGTATACAGGGAGCTCCCCCTAGTGGTGACTGCAGACAGGATCTTATCATGTATCTCTGTATACAGGCAGCTCCCCCTAGTGGAGGCTGCAGACAGGATCTTATCATGTATCTCTGTATACAGGGAGCTCCCCCTAGTGGTGGCTGCAGACAGGATCTTATCATGTATCTATATACAGGGAGCTCCCCCTAGTGGTGGCTGCAGACAGGACCTTATCATGTATCTCTGTATACAGGGAGCTCCCCCTAGTGGTGGCTGCAGACAGAATCTTATCATATATCTCTGTATACATGGAGCTCCCCCTAGTGGTTGCTGCATACAGAATCCTATCATGTATCTCTGTATACAGGGAGCTCCCCCTAGTGGTGGCTGCAGACAGGATCTTATCATGTATCTCTGTATACAGGGAGCTCCCCCTAGTGGTGACTGCAGACAGGATCTTATCATGTATCTCTGTATACAGGCAGCTCCCCCTAGTGGAGGCTGCAGACAGGATCTTATCATGTATCTCTGTATACAGGGAGCTCCCCCTAGTGGTGGCTGCAGACAGGATCTTATCATGTATCTATATACAGGGAGCTCCCCCTAGTGGTGGCTGCAGACAGGACCTTATCATGTATCTCTGTATACAGGGAGCTCCCCCTAGTGGTGGCTGCAGACAGGATCTTATCATGTATCACTGTATACAGGGAGCTCCCCCTAGTGGTGGCTGCAGACAGAATCTTATCATGTATCTCTGTATACAGGGAGCTCCCCCTAGTGGTGGCTGCAGACAGAATCTTATCATGTATCTCTGTATACAGGGAGCTCCTCCTAGTGGTGGCTGCAGACAGGATCTTATCATGTATCTCTGTGTACAGGGAGCTCCCCCTAGTGGTGGCTGCAGACAGAATCTTATCATGTATCTCTGTATACAGGGAGCTCCCCCTAGTGGTGGCTGCAGACAGGAGCTTATCATGCATCTCTGTATACAGGGAGTTCCCCCTAGTGGTGGCTGCAGACAGGAGCTTATCATGTATCTCTGTATACAGGGAGCTCCCCCTAGTGGTGGCTGCAGACAGGAGCTTATCATGTATCTCTGTATACAGGGAGCTCCCCCTAGTGGTGGCTGCAGACAGAATCTTATCATGTATCTCTGTATACAGGGAGCTCCCCCTAGTGGTGGCTGCAGACAGGAGCTTATCATGCATCTCTGTATACAGGGAGTTCCCCCTAGTGGTGGCTGCAGACAGGAGCTTATCATGTATCTCTGTATACAGGGAGCTCCCCCTAGTGGTGGCTGCAGACAGGATCTTATCATGTATCTCTGTGTACAGGGGCTCCCCCTAGTAGATATTTTACTACATCCCTGTGTACAGTGGAGTTTGCAAGTTGGGGTTTTAGAGAGAGTTCATTTATCTGTAGATTTTATGTTATTGTAGAATATGATTTCATTTTATAACAAATTATTTCATTCTTTCTTTGAGAAACAAATGCTACATATATAATATGGACACTGTATTACCTGTATACACAGTGAAGAATGATCTAGGTAATAGCAAAAATCCAACATCATGTAAAGTTCCAAGTATTGTCAATCTGCAATTGATTTCATTAGGGATCGGGCGTCCCATTGCTCATCGCCTCCTGAGTAAATTAGTGCTTTATCCGGATCATGTCGAGCAGTTCAGGTTTTGTCAATAGCATCTTTCCAATGGTTGATCTTTAACATCACTATCCAATTAGACATCCTCCGATGAGGACCAGGCTCACTCGCGGAGACTTTTCTGCCCATATCTATTAATAGTCTTTTATCTTACTATTAGATATTGAAGCCTCCGTAGCCAGCAGGTGGAGTACAGCTGAAAATTGAGGAAACTAATGAAGATGTCATATTAAAAGATTTTGTTACATGGCAAGAAAATTGGTCTCCTCTCATAGACTTTTTTTGGTCCAAGTAAAACTAAACTGTGTGCAGAATTATTAGGCAAATGAGTATTTTGATCACATTATACTTTTTATACATGTCGTCCTACTCCAAGCTGTATAGGCTGAGAGCCAACTACCAATGAAGTAAATCCGGTGATGTGCATCTCTGTAATGAGGAGGGGTGCGGTGTAATGACATCAACACCCTATATAAGGTGTGCTTAATTATTAGGCAACTTCCTTTCGGAAAATGGGTCAGAAGAGAGATTTGACGGGCTCTGAAAAGTCCAAAATTGTGAGATGTCTTGCAGAGGGATGCAGCAGTCTTGAAATTGCCAAACCTTTGAAGCGTGATCACCGAACAATCAAACGTTTCATGGCAAATAGCCAACAGGGTCGCAAGAAGCATGTTTGGCAAAAAAGACGCAAAAAAACTGCCCATGAATTGAGGAAAATCAAGCGTGAAGCTGCCAGGATGCCATTTGCCACCAGTTTGGCCATATTTCAGAGCTGCAACGTTACTGGAGTATCAAAAAGCACAAGGTGTGCCATACTCAGGGACATGGCCAAGGTAAGGAAGGCTGAAAAACCACCACCTCTGAACAAGAAACAAGATATTTCTTGGCCCAGTCTTGAGGTTTTATCTTAAGACTGATTTTTCAAAGGTTTTATGGACTGATGAAATGAGAGTGACTCTTGATGGGCAGATGGATGGGCCAGAGGCTGGATCAGTAAAGGGCAGAGAGCTCCACTCCGACTCAGACGCCAGCAAGGTGGAGGTGGGGACTGGTATGGGCTGGGATCATCAAAGATCAACTTGTGGGGCCTTTTCGGGTTGAGGATGGAGTGAAGGTCAACTCCCAGACCTACTGCCAGTTTCTGGAAGACAACTTCTTCAAGCAGTGGTACAGGAAGAAGTCGCTATCGTTCAAGAAAAACATGATTTACATGCAGGACAATGCTCCATCACATGCATCCAACTACTCCACAGCGTGGCTGGCCAGTAAAGGTCTAAAAGATGAAAACATAATGACATGGATCTCTTGTTCACCTGATCTGAACCCCATAGAGAACCTGTGGTCCCTCATAAATTGTGAGATCTACAGGATGGGAAAACAGTCCACCTCTGGGAGCAGTGTCTGGAGGCTGTGGTGGCTGCTGCACGCAATGTGGATCGTAAACAGATCAAGTAATGACAGAATCTATGGATAGTCGGCTGCTGAGTATCATCATAAAGAAAGGGGGCGATATTGGCCACTAAATTTTTGGGGTTTTGTTTTTCCATGTCAGAAATGTTTATTTCTAAATTTTTGTGCAATTAAATTGGTTTACCTGGTAAAAATAAACAAGTGAGATGAGAATATATTTGGTTTTTATTAAGTTGCGGGGTGGGGGGGAGTAGTATCAGGGCTCGGGCAGGAGACATGGTCACGCTGGGGGCTCGAACCTGGCTACCATAAAGCCTACCTTTGAGATAAGGGACAATACAGGAGCTCCAGTCTTAAGTGGGCTTTACACGCTACGAGATCGTTACAGCGATCTCGTTGGGGTCACGGATTTTGTGACGCACATCCGGCCGCATTAGCGATCTCGTTGTGTGTGACTCCTAGGAGCGATTTTGGATCATTGCAAAAATGTCCAAAATCGCTCCTCGTTGACATGGGGGTCCATTCTCAAATATCGCTGCTGTAGCGTGGGCGAAGTTAATCCTCGTCCCTGCGGCAGCACACATCGCTATGTGTGACGCCGCAGGAACGAGGAACCTCTCCTTACCTGCCACACGCCAGCAATGAGGAAGGAAGGAGGTGGGCGGGATGTTCGTCCCGCTCATCTCCGCCCCTCCGCTTTGATTGGCCGGACGCTTAGTGACGTCGTGGTGACGTCGTTGTGATGCAGAACGTCCCTCCCCCTTGAGGGAGGGATTGTTTGGCAGTCACAGCAACGCCGCCGACCAGGTAAGTGCAAGTGACGCTGCCGCAGCGAACATTATCGCTACGGCAGCGTCACACGCACTTACCTGGATCACCAAATATCGGCATAACCATAGGGGCGGGTGCTATCACGCTCGCCATCACTAGCATCGGCTAGCGATGTCGCAGCGTGTAAAGCCCGCTTTAGGGTCTAGGAGCCCCTGTCCCTGTTCCATCAGTTTTTACCCCATAACACAAAGTGGTTTTGACAACAAGCATCATTACAATGAATTTAGTGCTTTATAAAAAAATCATCTCTGTTATTGAGAAAAGAAGGATATTTAACTCCATAGTTTACATCTTTCTACTAGGGTACTAACATCTTTAATTGCAAGCTATTAGCTATAGTGTCTGCAGGTGTCATTTTGGAGTTGACCTTGGCCAACTTCAATGCCCTTGTGCTCCTTCGATGCAGTTGAAACAAAGCTCAGTTTGGGCTAGCAACTCAGCCATGTGGCCGGCATAAACTGTCAATCATCAGGAGCGCAGTGCCCCCGGCAAGGTGGAGAAAGGGAGGCAAGGCGGAAGATTAAACATTGGACAGACCCTTTAAATTTAGAAGTATGTCAAGAAAAATCACAGTTTGATTTTAGGATTATTTCCAACATTTGTCACTTTTTATTACTTTTAATTTAATTATATATTCTTGCGTCGTTTAGTATTTCCCAAAATCCAGATTAAGCAGAGCCTTCCTGGAAACATTTTCTAGCTGTTAGAATGAAGTTTAATAGGTAAAACCAGGAAAGCAATTAATCAATGTATGTGACCATTTAAAAAAAAAAAACAAAACAAAAAAAACCCACGGAATTTGGTTTGAAGTTCGCCATATAATCAATCACACAATAATGGTCTAAACTTAAAAAAAAATAACGTTACAGACATTAAGCTTACTGATAAGAACCACATGGAAGCGCGAGTGAAGATGCGTTACAAGTGGAGGCTAATAGTTTTGTAATGGTCGGAGATTGTAACCCAGCGTGAGTCCAGCAATGAGAGCAACGTCTCCGTATTAATAAAGTAAGTGTGGAAAGCAGAAAAAGTTTCAAGTGTTCTTCAAAAGTTACTAATGCAGAGCTGCTAAGTGATGAAGGAGCGGCCAGAGATTCGCGAGGACAAATCTGCATTCTGCCAAAAACTGTGTCACCCATATTCATAGGCTGCATGTGGTACTATAGCATCATTAACTGGGACACCTGACATTGGTGGCACTGGGTTCCCCCAAAAATCTGACGATTATAGTATCAAAATCCCATTTGGGCATGTAACCAATGATAAACCCTGTTAAGCTATTTTTGTAAAAGCAGTTTCTAGCTTGTTTGTCACATGGAGTTTTGCACAAACTTCGCTGACTGTCATGGCGGCATTTGGCGATGTTCAGATTGCAGATTCTGACATTCCACCTGAGGGTTCCTTTGGTGTCTGGGATCAACACAGACAGACTCGGGTGTCGACCTGCTGTGTGCGGATTCATAGGCAATCAGGTCTTAAGATGTGTAGAAACTGTCATGATCCAGGACTGGTATTGTCTGCTCCAGAGTTTCCCAGACCCAGCCTGGTCATGTCAGGGTTTAACTTCCATCAGCCTTGTTCCGGTTTCAGGAGACACTATGTTTGAGCGCCGCACCAACATTCCAGCGCTGGTTATAGTTTTGCTCTGCAGCCTGTGACTGGCTCTGGTGAGATTTCCTGTTTGATCTGACTCCTAGTTACCGTGCCCTGACCTGTACCCTCCCCCGTTCGACCGTCTGTCCCAGTCCCTGACTTCCCGCTCATCCTCCTTTGCGTGTTTGTGTCTCCTCACCCTCCGGTCTTATCTTCTGTTCCCTGTGCCCTTTGTGTTCCCCCTCTGCATACCATATCTGCATGATCTCCTAGCATCCGACCTCGGTTCTGTTTTCTGACCTGATTTTTATCCTCCCTTTGCAGTGACTTGACTTTCCTGGCTAGACCCTGACTGCTTGATTACTCTATTGCCCCCTGGTGGTTCGGCTGTGAACTGCCTGCTGAAGTTACTCTGCTGTACTTCAGCCTGCCTTCTGTTACAGTGTTACTTTGTCTCTCCTTCACTACTCTGCTGCCACCTAGTGGGGAATACGCTTTACTACGTCTTACCAGCCCTTTGTACAGTGTGAGATTAACAAAGGAGTTTGCAAAGATGACTGCTGCGTAGTATGAAGTCTTTAATTATCAGTTTGAGATGCTTACAGCAAATGATGGCATAACCAGCTAATATTGTGAACCCATAGGTACTAGCTGCAGAAATCACAGAAATCTGAGGAGATAATAGTAACAAAAGAAACTCAATATTGGCAGAGTCCAAGCACATAGCAGTTGAGTACAGTACTCTCCTAATATTCAGACACAGCATTGTGGGTATTAAAATAGCTATGGAGACACCAATAAAGCCTGATGTGGAGCACAGCAAAGGGCAGCAGTCATAAGGGAAGTGAGCGGAGCCTGACACAGACAGATGTGACAGGTGTGTGCCGAGACAGCCCATGTCAACAGAAAAGTCTATGAATAAATATGCAATATATAATGTAAGATTTCCATCGAACATGTCATGGAGGGGAGATATGTATCACAGAGGGGGTTATCCTCTGTGATGTAAGCCTGGACACTAGCTCTAGTAGGTATAGTACAAAGAGGATTGATAGGGCTGATAAGGGCTTATGAGTAATCAGAGGGATTAGTGTTACTGGCCTGGTTCCAGGTGGAGTCATTAGTGATCTGTGTTTGTGTATGGAGGTAGGAGGTCCTCCTATGTGAAGTCTCCATGCTTGGCTGTGTGTGCTGGATAACACTGCAGTGCCATTGCTAGGACTGTGTATCCTATTTCCCTGCATAGAAAGGCCGTTTATTTCCCTGGTTTGTGCCTCGTTTTATGGAGCATTAATAAGGCAGCCTGGACGTTTTGTTTAATACTACTCCTGTGTAGAGTTGAGCGGACTTCCAATAATCCGGGTCCGGCGGATCCTTCGCGGGTTGCCAAAGAAGTCCGGATCCGATCTGGAATCTGGACCAATGTATGTCAATGGGGAGCGGATCCCGGACGAGAGAGAGAGGGAGGGAGGGAGGGAGGGAGGGAGGGAGAGAAAAAACAAACAAACAAACAAAAAAAACTGATCCGGATCGTGCACCCGGAATCGGACTCGGATCCGCCGCTCAAACCGCGCAGATCCGGATTTTGCGGATTTTTCCCAAATCGAGGGTATGGTATGGTGGACATAAAGTCCAGGTGGAGTCATTAGTGATCTGTGTGTGGAGGTAGGAGGTCCTCCTATGTGAAGTTTCCATGCTTGGCTGGGTGTGCTATGGAAGTCTGGATCCGATGAGAGAGGGAGAGAGGGAGAGAAAAAAAAAACGGATCCGGATCGTGCACCCAGAATCCCGGGTCCCTGTCGGACTCGGTTCCCGCCGCTCAAACCGCAAGGATACGGATTTTGCGGATCCGGGTCCGCTCAACACTATTCCTGTGCCTATCTCATACACCGCCGAGTGAGCCGTATCTCTACAGTGTATATAAATACGGAAATACATGGGAGATATAGCACGACCTTACAAAGGGCACAGCTATAACTGTAATACTATGTATCCATTCATGTTACAACATCCCGCAGTAATGGATACAGGCAATGGCTGTGAATACAATTGACTTCCTCATGGATTAGACATTCCGCACTATCATAAACATTTACACCTGTCTTATAAGTTATCGCATCCTTCAGCAGAGGCTTCAGCTGCAAAGTTCTGGGTCACAATTGAAATGTGCATAAACTTATCCCTCCAGACATCCTAATAGATCAATGGACAGAAATGGCGAGAAACACTGAGCGCTGATTACATCTCATTTCAATGAGAACATGCATTGTGCCGCCTTGTACTCGTGTTCGCCTGCCGCGCTCAGCTGTCTCATATTATTCTTGTCGACGAGACATCTCCGAATCCGATTTATCAGTTTTATAGTGCAGGAGACAACCAATTCCTTGGAGGAAAGGAAAAAAGTAGAAGACAAGGAATGTGAGAACAGTTCTAATTGTGTTGTTCTCCTCCGCGCACATCTAATCAGCTCAACTTATTTATTACAGGAATTACGAATACGTCTTGTCAGTTTTTTATTTTACCGGTAATGAAACATCTGCATATGCTTTGTTCTCCATCTCCAGGAAATTACTGTATTTCTTCTCACTCTGATACAATATGATACTGTTACTAAGCTTCCTTCAGTTTGCAGTTCCCTTAGACTTGACTTTCCCAATTATTTGTTAATTTAAATGGTTCTCCCTCACATAGAGAGGGGTTGTTCCAACTCCACAAGTTATCCCATGGATAGGTGATAACCTGCTGATTGGTGCAGGTCCAATCGTCTCCATTCATTGACTGAGACTGTTGGAAAGTGATATGATTGACTATCTCCCTTACTCCATTAGATAACTGTTATGAGTGCATGAGTGGGTCCCACCGGCGAAGACCTCAGGCGAGTCTGGAATCAGAAGGTCACAGCAACTTGTTGCTTCCCAATCCACTGCTGATACTTGAACGACACCTTCTTTTTAGTAGTGCTGCAAGGGTTTAGCACCTTTTCCTGCCTAGCTGCTGGCTGTAGCCTTTAATCCCAGGTGCAGCTCTTTGCAATCACTCGACTTCCCTATTTAATTTATAGTAATGCGCCTGATCAGCTTGTGCCGGTGATTAGAACTGAATCCTCATTTCTATGTGGTCTACTTTGGAAGGAGCCAGGCTCTGGAAAAAGTTTTTCGTGTTGTTTGCAGCTGCGGTGTTAGCTGCATTGAATCTGCTTGAAGTGTTTTCCATTTCATGTCTATTTCCCCTGTCTGTTTTCCTAACCTTGTGTTTCTGTATTGTAGAGGTAAGACTAGTGCTTGTGTTGGCCTGCTCACTAGCCAGGGTGAGTTTAGGACAAGTGAGGGCTTAGGAACATGGTTGGCGACGGAGTGAAAAAACCCATAGAGGGAAGTCATGGAGTATAGGGTACAGCTGCAGGCAAGTTCAGGTGTTCAGGTGGTGATCCTGCTCCCTTCTCCCTAGTGCTAGGGCACTCTGTTGTATCATGGTCCCTGTGTACCCTGTGTATTGTGACACCTGCTGGGGTTTTTCCTAGTATCTGGTAAAACCCTGTTAGTCACCACTTGACAATAACTTATGGAATAATGGCAAATGTTTTAACGGTGTATTAAAAAGCCCCACTCTTTGGATCAGTGAGGGTGAGCAAGTTATCACTTATCTCGCCAACTTGGGACAACTTCTTTAATTCCAAAAGTCCAATGGATAGTCACTCACATGGGCACACTTCTCAATGTTACTGCTGCCAACCTCCCAATGGTAACGCTCAAGCACCAGCATCATATAGACCTGAGAAAATCTGACAACCAACTGGAATTTGGGGGGGTGGAGGGAGGATGGAGTACTGATCTAGGTAATCATGCTCCTTAACTTGTCAATCTATTTACATATTACAACTGTGGCTCAGGAACAACAAGCCATGGTGCAACCTCCCCAGATAATAGTTTAATAAACGCTCGACTATCAAAAAGACCTATGTTAGGCTCGCCAGGTGAGGAGTGATTTAGTGGACCCACTGGACCGCAACACACAGAAAACTCAGAGGAGCTTGACTACAGACCCGAACCTGGTTTTCACCTGAGCTCCTGATGGTGGAGGTGTTACGCTGCAGGTAGGATCCTGGTGCCACTCGGGAAGACTGGTGGTGCATTGGCTGTCCCCAGGGGTATGGGAATGACTAGAGTTGTGGCAGCAGCTGGTGCAAAGGTTCCGTCCAGAATGGATGGATGGATGGATGGGTGGGTGGATGGGTGGATGGGTGGATGGCAGCGGCTGGTGTAGAGGTTCCGTCCGGTAAGGGTGGATGGATGGATGGATGGTAGCAGCTAGTGTAGAGGTTCCGTCCGGTATGGGTGGATGGATGGATGGATGGATGGATGAATGGCAGCAGCTGGTGTAGAGGTTCTGTCTGGTATGGATGGATGGATGGATGGATGAATGGCAGCAGCTGGTGTAGAGGTTCTGTCTGGTATGGATGGATGCATGGATGGATGGATGGCAGCAGCTGGTGTAGAGGTTCCGTCTGGTATGGATGGATGAATGCATGGATGGATGGATGGCAGCAGCTGGTGTAGAGGTTCTATCTGGGATGGATGGACAGGTGGATGGATGGCAGCAGCTGGTGACGATACTTCGTGGCAACAGGTATCGTTGTAGGCAGCTGATGTGGAGACAGCAGCAGCAGGTAGGGGAGGCAGTAGTGGTACTTCTGCAATACAGACAGGTGTAAGCAGTATGTCTAACACTACAGAACAGCAACATGAGCACAGTGTTAGGGGACCTGACAACTAGCAATGGCTAAACTCATTACCTAGGCACTTAGCATAGGGCTAGGCTGCCTTAAGGACGTACAGCCTCCCAGCTGACTTGGGATGCACACCTGGGTTTAGGAGGACACTGGTCCTTTAAGAAAAGGAGCGTGACAGTGAACAGGCAGAGACTGGAGCTCTGCAAGGTGCACACATGCTCCAGGAGGCCGCAGCATGAGCCAGAGATGGGACCCTCGCAGCAGGACGCCCAGACAGGTGGGAACGCCAATATCCTCACCGGGGGAGAGGAGCAGGAGCACGCGAGGACGCCGGCCTGGGCATTACCACCTAACTCTTATGTTTTTATAATGGAATTTTAGTTACTTTTTACTTACAAAAAGGTTTAATATTCACTTGACCTGTAGCAAGGACCTGAGCTCGATACATTGTATCCAACTAGCAGAGAGATCTGTGCAGCTGCCGTACAGTTCAGCTCACAGAGCATTGTCCGGTCTGGATACTTTTTTCATCCACAACCCGTTTTCTAATGGCGATTCTTTACTTTTGAGACTTGTATATTATAAAGAGGCTTTTCATTAATAATATTACTGCTATGACAATAATTCAGCAGCACAGAATTAGGTCGGTTCACAAAATCGGATACAGCCAATGCCTTTGCAGCTCATGAAGGGTTAAAGCCGCCGATCCTCCTGTTTTTTCGCTCTTGAATTAAACTTTGAGTTAATGTCCCTTTTATAACTTATGGACCCGGGTTACAGTGCGGAGCTGGCATTTCAGAGGCGCTCGGCTTTTTTGTTTCCCTTTTTATGTTTATATTCCTGTTTTATGAGTCGACATTACTATAACTTTATTAATATGTTGGAAACATTGCAATGTGAAAAATGGACATATTAAACTTTACCTCCAAAGCTGTGATGGAATTTTATATTTTTATTGGCTTCTATGAAATATGCAGTATCGAGCCGGCGCTGCATTTATCCTACACTGGATGTTGCTTGGTGATAAATGCCCGCTTGGTACAATGCATTAATGTTCTTTGCTGAAATTAGTTATTTTGAAATATCTGCTGAAAACTTAGCCTTGTAACAAATAGACCCGGTAAATAAGATTCCTTCGCTGCTTTATTGGTGACTCACTTCACTTAAGTAACAAAAATGGAAAACTCAAATCAGTACTTAAAGCGCACCTGTCCTTTCACCAAAAACCTGCAGAAAAGCGTGACCTTGCCGGTGGCATCACCTGCAAGAACCAGTTTACTCCACTCAACAACTGTGCAAGTTCTCATGCTCTGTTGACATTGACTGTTTCTTTTGTATCACTAGTCTCCCAGCACTATGGGTGTAGAAAGGTCTTTCCCTCTCTTTCCAACATGCATTGCATTTGCCCAATTGCTTACCTGTCATGCACTGAAAACCCACCTCTACCTTATGCTCCTAAGCAATTTTTCATACCGAAAAGTAGAATTATAAAGACCAAAATCCATCCCATTTCCCATTGAGACAAAAAACAGCCCCAACTTCCTGTAGAGAGACAAAGCACCATCTTTACTTCCTGTAGAGAAATAAAAGTCTCCCACTTCCTGTAGACAGACAAAGACTAGACCCACTTCCTGTAGACAGAAAAAGACTAGACCCACTTCCTGTAGTAACAAAGACTAGACCCACTTCCTGTAGTAACAAAGACTAGACCCACTTCCTGTAGCGTGACAAAGACTACACCCACTTCCTGTAGTGACAAAGACTAGACCCACTTCCTGTAGTAACAAAGACTAGACCCACTTCCAGTAGTGACAAAGACTACACCCACTTCCTGTAGTGACAAAGACTAGACCCACTTCCTGTAGTAACAAAGACTAGACCCACTTCCTGTAGTGACAAAGACTAGACCCACTTTCTGTAGTAACAAAGACTAGACCCACTTTCTGTAGTAACAAAGACTAGACCCACTTTCTGTAGTAACAAAGACTAGACCCACTTTCTGTAGTAACAAAGACTAGACCCACTTCCTGTAGAGTGACAAAGACTACACCCACTTCCTGCAGACAGATAAATCACCACACCCACTTTTTATTGAGAGATAAAGACTTGCAGCCATTCATGTAGAAAGACAAAGACCTCTTCACACTTCCTGTAGAGAGACAAAGTTCCATCCCAATTTCTGTGGAGAGACAAAGACCCACTCCCATCCTGTCGAGAGACAGACACTCTTGCATTCTGTTGTGAGACAAAGACCACCTCCACTTTCTTTAAAGACATAGACCCACCTTCACTTCCTGTATAGAGACAAAGGACTGCCCTATTTCCTCTAGAGAGACAAAGGATTGCTCCCACTTCCTGGAGAAAGACAAAGACTGCCCCCACATTTTGCAGAGAGACAAAGATTCACCTCCTCTTCCTGTAGAAAGACTAAAACCCATCTCCACTTACAGTAGAGAGACAAATATGAGCTCCCACTTCCTGTGGAGAGGCAAAAACCAGCCCATCACTTCCTGCAGAGAAACAAAGGCCTCCCACATGCTGTAGAGAGACAAAGACCTGTCCTTATTTCCTGTAGAGAGACAAAGATCACCCCTACTTTCTGTAGAGAAAGAAAGACCTGCCTCCACATCCTGTAGAGAGACAAAGGCCTACCCCACTTTCCTATTTAAAGATGAAGACCCACATCCACTTCAACTAGAAAGACAAAGACCCACCTCCCACTTCCAGTAGACGGCAAAAAGTCGAGGCGGTCTTTATATCTCTACAGGAAGTGGAGGCAGAGAGACAAAGACCCGACCCCAATTCCTGTAGAGGGAAAAAGACCCACCCAACTTCTTGTAGAGGAACAAACACCACCTCCACTTCCTGTAGAGTGGCAAAGTCAACTCCCACTTCCTGTAGAAAGGCAAAGAAATGCCTTCATTTTCTATAAAGTGAGAGACCCCCATAGAGACAAAGACCCACTGTAGAGAGACAAAAATCACAACACTTCCTGTAGAGTCAAAGACCCGACCACAACTTCCTGTAGAGAAGCAAAGTCCACCCCCACTTCATGTAGAGAGTCAAAGACCCAACCACCACTTTCTGTTAAAGTCCACCCCAACATCCTGTAGAGAGACAAAGTCCTTCCCACATGCTGTAGAGAGACAAAGACCACCCCTACTTTCTGTAGAGAAAGCGAGACCTGCCTCCACATCCTGTAGAGAGACAACGGCCTATTTAAAGATGAAGACCCCCATTCACTTTTACTAGAAAGACAAAAACCCACCTCCACTTCCAGTAGACTGACTCCACTTCCTGTAGAGAGACAAAGACCGCCCTGACTTCCTGTAGAGAGACAAAGACTTACTTCCTCTTCCTGTAGAAAGACAAAGACCACCCCCACATCCTGTAAAGAGACAAAAACCCAACTCTACTTCCTGCAGAAAGAAAAAGGCCTACCCATCTTCTTGTAGAGTGACAAAAACCATCCGCACTTCCTTTAGAGAAGCAAAATACACCCCCACTTCCTTTAGAGAAGCAAATAAATGCCTTCACTTTCTGTAAAGAGATAGACCCCTATAGAGACAAAGACCCACCCCCAGTGTCTGTAGAGAGGCAAAGATCACCCCACTTCTTGTAGAGAGTCAAAGACTGGACCACCACTTCCTTTGGAGAAGCTAAGTCCACCCCCAATTCCTGTTGAGAGGCAAATACCTGCCTTCACTTCCAGTAGAGAGACAGCCCCCCACATAGAGACAAAGACCCACCCCCACTTCCTGTAGACAAAGATGTGCCTTTATTTCCCAGAAACAGAAGCGTCCTATAGAGACATAACCCCCCCCCCTCTACATCCTGTCCTTCCCTTGATGTAGTCCCGGGGACTCGGCCTTCCCTCAGTTCACATGCAGCATCATTTAAACACTGATTTTCTCAGCAATGCAATATCTTTTTGCAGTGAGAAAAACCTGTTTAAATATGTCTTTTCTTACCCTAGCGAGCTGTACGGTTAGTTAGGAGACGGTGGAGCTCCTGACGGGTTCCCTTTAAGCCTCATTCTGGCATAAAATATCAGGCAATGTCAATCCTCAGACCTTAGACACAAATCATCGTGTTACAAACGAAAACAAAAATAACTGAGGTAATGGAATATTGACTTTCATATCCGTCGGCCGCTCTTCCCTCCTCTGGTGATATGTATGTTGTTGACCTGGGAGATGAGGAGACCTCAATGATACTTCAATGATGAGGAAAAGAAATCCTTGAGCTTCCTATATGCACCATCTACATAAATGCATTATTAACCATGTGTTACAAGCACCACCAGACCTCAAACCTACAGAAGTAAGAGGCGTGAAGGCGTATCAATAAATCTTTAGCTGCATCGTCCTCAATCGGCAATGACATGGGGCAACAGATGGGTCGGTCCAGGTGCAGTCAGTTATCGTGTATAAGGCCCATGGTCCCTGCAAAGTCCTACTTGGTTCTCCTCTATAAAGTTTCAGAATTGACTCTCAACTATTGCACCCATGAAAAAAAGCAAACAAACAAATCTAATGGATCCAATCAAGGTCATAGTGATTATATACAACAATGCTTAAAGGGGAACTATCCGCTCTCTTAATATGTATTTTTTCAACATTTTTTGCACTTCACATGATATGACAATTCTGGAAATCTTTTCCTGTCATTCTATATGGTGCCGATCCTATCTTATTCACTATGCATGAAAAAACAAACAAACTAGCAACACCATAATCTACCGAATGTGTATAGTATTTCAAAATAGACCTATTGTTAGTGAATGGTGGATAGCTGCAATGTTATGGACAAGATTATGAATTATTATAAGTATATAAGAGTTACATGGAGATATCCATAAAGAACAGGATTTAAGATGGTGTTTGAACTGTACCCCACATATCTCTTGGCATAAGACTCAGACAGACAGTCTGGGCTATTCTTGTGACCAGTGAATCATGCTGACATTGCTTAATATAAATGAGGAACCAAGCACATTACAGTAAATTGTATATCACAGAATAAGCTGTTCTACTTTATCCAATAGGAGACGTGTTACGTATTCTTGGCACCTAGCCAATAAGGTTATATATATTTGTACAACTTCCGGAAATAAATCAGTCTTACTTTCTATTCATATCTGAGCACGTCTCTGGTGTGTGTGAAAGGTGGTATGCATGCTACCACGAGTGACTCATAATTTGGACTGCAGACAGTTTAAGAGGGATGCATGACTAGATTGCATCAACCTAAATTACGGCCTTATCATTTGGCGCCCAACGAACCTTAGGACGGAGCTCTGGATGGCGGACGGCCGTGCTGACACCTTCAGTCGAAAGGCAATTACGCGAGAGGTGGAGGTGCACACTCCAAACGCAGGTGAGAAAATTTGTATAATCTCACCTTGCAAACCTCATGCGTGTACTTGCATTTCGAAGGGGGGGGTTGGGCTGTCCCAGTCTAGACACCTAATGACCGCCATCTCGCATGAGATAAGCCGTCCTAAGAGATCCCACACCAAGGTGGTCAGGTTCACCTTAAGCTGTCTGTATAAATTGTAAATCACATGAAATGTAATGTGGTTTTTGTCTGCTCTAGGAGAAAAGCAGAAGTTCTGTGTTTTATTTTTCTCTGACTTAACTGCAAGGGAAAATGAGGAAGTTGTTATATACGCTGCATATATGAATATATATGGTTATATCTGCAGGTGAGATCAGCCACCTGGATGGTGTATATAGTGTCCTTATTGTTATGTCATTGTGTTGACCTGTTTCTACCTGTTGAGATGTCTGTCTATTTGCAGAGCAGGTGGAGTACTTGCTGGTATCGCTTTAATCACTGTGTTTGCAGAGGAAGTGTCACGTAATGTAGTGAGAGCTGTCTTTGAGTGAAGAAAAAAAAAATCCTCTCAAGATGTACTTTGAAGTATGCTGTTTGAGTATATAGTGTATACACGGGTGGGTAACGTGTCCGGTTGATAGTCAGTAATTGATAAGACTGAAGGCTAGGTACAGAGTTACGGTAAGCGCCCTGACTGTATTCTAGTGCGTCTTCCACAGAGAGGAGGCGATAGGGGGATTGGTTTTGGCCGGTACAGTGTCATGGTGAGACCCTGACTGTATTTGATGTTCTCCGCGATCCTAGGTAGGAGGAACATTGGCAGAATCCCGTGACTTTGGTTTTAAACAGTATTATTGATGTTCTGGACGGACCGTTAGAATAAGGTGTATATAGTGTGAACAGAGGTTACTAGTACATGAAGTAAGAGATAGTGAGGGTGAATTTGGTTTTTATCACCCACGTGACACACCTTCCTGGTAAGACAGCTCGTTTGTGTTGTGGTTTGTGGACTGAGGTAGAAATTATGTGTATTCTGTGGATGTGTATAGTCTATGGTCCAGAAGAGGAAGTGGATTACGGCATAGCAGACATCCAGATTGACGTGTTAGTTTTGGGTCGTATACCCTTGAAGCATGGGGTCTAATCAGTCCACACCTGTCAAGTTAACGGCAGAAGAATTAGTAAGCGAACGAGAAGGAATGGAAAGATGTTTTGTTAAACAAGCGAGGGATCTTGAAAGATAAAGATCTCCTTATGGATGCTGAAGCATGGTATAGAACGTCAAAAGATGTTAGTAGATATTTCTATATTGCATATTGCACCAGATCAGAAAATGGCACCTCAGGAAGTGGCCAAGCCCATTAGGAAGCAACGCCCCCCTCCTTATAAGTCGTCCCCAGAGGGTTGGACTTGTGTAGTTGTCCCCCTGCCCACCAAACGCCCTCCCTAGCCTGCCCAGACGTCATTTCAGGTTGGGCCGCACCTAGTTCCCTTTTCCAGCCATCTTAAGTCCCAAGGCCACTGGCCTATTTGTTGCTGGAGCAACAGAAGACACCGAGGGGTGTCAGGAAGATGACAATGATTTAACAATGATCCACCCCACCACCAACACTGTCCCTAGTAGAGGTAAACCACAGGTGCTGTCCTTATTTGAGGACGTCAGGCCACACATGGCATCGCACCATTATTCCGATAGTCCCAGACAAGAACGCCCTAAATATGTGACATGGAAGCCTCAAGAGGCTGCAGTCCTTGTGAAGGAACACTGAGATATATACACCTATGAGTGACGTGTCATCAATAATTGATGTTTGATACCTTGGACTTGATGTACAGGTGCAGTGTTAAGGAAAAAGTGGGTGAAAGAGCCCTGACTGTTACCTGGTACGGTTTTCCTGCTAAGCAGTGAGTTGAACGTTGTATGCGTATTCACTGGTCTTGTTTTAGTGGATGTCAATGTATCCTTACCTAGAATTGAATACATTGGGGAAGACCCCTAAACTTTGGTCTTAATCGGAATTATTGAGTATTCGATTGACCGTTCTCATGGAGGTGTATGTATATCGTGAATTCTCTCTCTGACATAATATCTCATATATAGTTTTCCCTGAAAGATGTTTTCACCCAGATTAAAGCTGGGGATTCTTTCTGGCCAGTAATGAAGCCAGGTTTGCAGGTTTACAGTGAGGGTGCGTGTACCTTATCACCCAAGTGACACTGGAAGATGTTTTATGTATAATGTACGCAGTTTTTGGTGTGAAACACCGTAGGAGAGTTGAAAGGAAAGAAAACAAACAAAACAGGGAAGTGTTAGTTTCCATTTCAGTCCTGTGAATGAAATTCTGTGAAGTTTAGTTGTAAATGACACACATATGTTGAAATGGAGAATTCTAGATGAGAATTGATGAGTAATTCTGAATCTAGCAACTGCACTATGTGTATTTTACCTGTCTGTGGAGCACTGTGTCCACGTAAGCCCACCCCATTATTTTCTGTTCTGAATGTAGATTTCTTTCTGTCACTCAGCCCTGGGTGGGGTATGGTATGGGGATAGTTATCAGGGTCTGACAGGAGATAGGGATACGCTGGAGGCTCGGCCCTGACCACCATCAGGTCTACCGTCGAGATGAGGGCGAGTACAGGGTCCCTAGTTACAGGGTCAGCCCAGGGGTCCCTATATAATCCATATTCCCAGTGACAAATTGAATACCTCCTGAATGTAGATGTTTCAATACATGTCACTCCCTCCCAGGCCTCTTCAGACGCCATTTTTGGCCAACACCTACTTCCTCTTTTAGCGGCTGTTTCTTATCGGTAATTATCTTTAGTGGACGTTTTAACTCAGACACTACATAGTTCATATTTAGACGCCATTTTAGTCCAGCCGACACCCAGTTCCCTTATTTTTGTTTTAGCAGCCACAGCCACTGCTCTGTTTATTGCTGACATAGCAGGGACTGCGGAGGGGGGAGACAGGGACCTGAAACACACACTCCGTTTTTGGTCATATATGCAGTTGTTCCCCATTGTGTTCCCACTCACGAACCTTAGCAGAGGTTATTGCTGATAGTCCTGTGGAAACCTTTTCCCTTCACTTTTGCATGTTTGTTTTTGTGCATCTAGACCATATAGACTGCTCACTATTAGTCCTGGTGGACAGTGAATATTTTTCGGCCTATGGCAGTTGTTACTTAGCCTGGTTTGAGATATTTTCACTTGTATGTTATCCTGCCTGATATCTTGCACAAGAGTTCCCTGATAGAGAGGGTGGAGGTTCATGTGGTCCCAAGGGGACATTGATCATCAGGAGTTGGCATATATTAGGGTTTTCGTTGTCAGCACCCAGTAATCTTTTGTGTCTTAGTTTGCAGGGTCTGACAGGAGAGAGGTATACGCTGGAGGCTCGACCCTGACCACCATCAGGTCTACCGTCGGGATGAGGGAGAGTGCAGGGACCCCAGTTACAGGGTCAGCACAGGAGAGGTAGAGTAGATACGCTCCACTGCTTTTTCCTAGTTGTGTAGATGTAGTCAGGGGGTGCTGCTTGGTAGTTTCCAAACCCTCTTGTGCTCTTTTCTCTTTCCCCGGGGTTTTAGGGGATCTTAGTTTTTAGAATTTCAGTGTTCTCCTGACCCCAAGTTACACTCATTGCTCTTTCTTACAAACCTAGGTATAGTCCTTTGTATCAGGTCTCCGAGAGCCCATATGCAAACAACTACAGCTGGTAACTCCTGAGTTACAGTCACAGTCACCTGAGTTACAGTTACAGTCACCTGAGTTACAGTTACAGTCACCTGAGTTACAGTCACAGTCACCTGAAGAGTATCATCATGTCATCTCCAGCCCAGAAGTCATTCTACCCGTTTGCCATGGAGGAAGACAGCAGCCCTTTGAACACTACTCAGCCAGATTGAACACCTACCTAAAGCACCAGTTGAAGATCAGTGCCCGTATGACATCACTGCTCCCTGACAAAGTCACCATCTCTCGGTGTGGGGTCCTTAATCCTGCTGAACTTCTCCCTCTTCCAAGGGGGGAGTGTCCCACCTCTGACACCTTGGTGGAAGAGGTAGTCGACTCTGGCATAGCTGAAACTCTGGATTCGATACCCTGACTTAACACCTTTGGACCCTGACTTAACACCTTTGCGGATGGATCAAGATGTGCATCAAGAAGACGGTTCCACATGGGTATGGTGCTGGTGGCAGAAGACGCTGTGCTGATAGAGCAGTCGCTACCCGCATGCCTGTCTGTGAAGAAGCAGATGTATGTGCTCTCGCTGAAGCCTGCAAGATGGCAGCCAGCATCTACTCTGTGGAGGACAAGAGACTTGATCACTGCCAATGGAACTGTACGCCGCCATGAGGCCATAGAAGAACGGATGGAAGCTTTGCTATTGCCAGACAGTCGCGGTGAGCAGGGTTGAGGCCTACATTGGAGGAGTCAAGGGAAGCAGTAAGAAGTGCCCTCACTGACAGAACATCCAAAGAAGTCCCAAGACCACTTACGAGAGAAACAGTCAGTCAATCTGTGCTTTTTGAATGACCCAGATGTGAAGAAGAAAGGAAGGATGGAAAGTCTTGAGAAAACGTTGTCCTGACCCTACAAGAGCAAGTCCCAGAAGAAGAAGAGGACTGAGATAGGGTGCAGCTGTGGGCTCCCGGAGACCATAGAAAGTGGCTAGTGACCTGCTTTCACTGCCAGCCAAAGAGATATGGCAGGCCTTAGACACAGAACTGACTCTACACACCCCATACCAGCCACAGAATAGAGGGAAGGTTGGGAGGATGGGGCAGTGTAGAAGGCAAGGGCATGAGAGTCTTCGCTTGCATTGTTCAGTGTCAGACACACCCCAGCAGGGATCACTAGGTTGAGACCCTATGAAATCCTGTTTAGAAGTACCCCCAGATACTTCAACTAAGCTTGTTGTTTGTTTAAACATTTGCCTAATACACGTTTTTGAGTTTTCTCCTCCAGATCCAACCAGATCTAGATTTCTCTCTCTTTTCTTTTTCTCTCTCCTCTTTTCCTCTCTCTTTTTTCTCTCTTTTCTCTTTTCCTCTCTCTCTCTCCCTCTCTTCTCAATCTTTCTCTCTCTCTTTCTCTCTCTCTCTTCTCTCACTCTTTTTCTTCGGACGAAGATCCATGCATTCCACTACAAAGAGATGTCGGACCGGCCTGAGACCAGGAGATGGCTGTCTTCCCTCTTCTACCCGATACTTTGTGCCAGGACGATGATATCTAAGCATGTGGACCGGAAGACGACTGTACATCTCACCTTTGATGATGTCCCACCATTACCGCCTGAGGACTGAGGAGCATAAGACTCTGAGTGAAACCAACCCTGATAAATATTAGCCCATTAAAGGACTAGTGCCACGTTCCCCCTTCCTGAATAACGTGTGCCAGCGGAATATAGCCATGAGGACAGTCTAGAGAACACGGTCAGGATCTGGCTTCCTATGCATAGTCTGTTGGGTGGGAAGATTCATCCACAAGGGATGGGTTATCTCGTATGTGAGTGAGGTAACCATCAGCATTAGGACAGATCAATAGACTCGGGAAAAGTAAGGAAAGACTTTTTGGCTATCTCCAAAGGGGGGACTGTTATGGACAAGATTATGAATTATTATAAGTATATAAGAGTTACATGGAGATATCCATAAAGAACAGGATTTAAGATGGTGTTTGCACTGTACCCCACATATCTCTTGGCATAAGACTCAGACAGACAGTCTGGGCTATTCTTGTGACCAGTGAATCATGCTGACATTGCTTAATATAAATGAGGAACCAAGCACATTACAGTAAATTGTATATCACAGAATAAGCTGTTCTACTTTATCCAATAGGAGACGTGTTACGTATTCTTGGCACCTAGCCAATAAGGTTATATATATTTGTACAACTTCCGGAAATAAATCAGTCTTACTTTCTATTCATATCTGAGCACGTCTCTGGTGTGTGTGAAAGGTGGTATGCATGCTACCACGAGTGACTCATAATTTGGACTGCAGACAGTTTAAGAGGGATGCATGACTAGATTGCATCAACCTAAATTACGGCCTTATCAGCAATACCATGCACAACCTGCGTGTAGAGGTGGCGCTGCTTTTGCAAGAAGGCAGCACATCTTAAAATCCTGGACCTTTAGGACACAGATCAGTGCTGCATTTCATAGTGGCATAGCTTAGGGTTCAGCTTCGGGGGAGGGAGGGGGTGAAAAAAGGGGTGGATATAAAATTTGTGCAACCTGTGCTGCCACAGATGACCCCCAGTATTTCCTCCAAACTGTAATATAGCCCCCAATATTTACCCTACACTGTATCATAGCCCCCAGTATTTACCACACGCAGTATCATGGCCCCCAGTATTTCCCCCACACAGTATCATGGCCCCCAGTATTTCCCCCACACAGTATCATGGCCCCCAGTATTTACCCCACACAGTATCATGGCCCCCAGTATTTCCCCCAGACTGTATCATGGCCCACAGTATTTCCCCCACAATGTATCGTGGCCCCAGTATTTACCCCACTCTGTATCATGGCCCCCAGTATTTACCCCACACCGTATCATGGCGCCCAGTATTTCCCCCACACTGTATCATGGCCCCCAGTATTTCCCCCACACAGTATCATGGCTCCCAGTATTTCCCCCAAGACTGTATCATGGCCCCCAGTATTTCCCTCACACAGTATCATGGTCCCCAGTATTTCCCCTCATTGTAATATGGCCCCCAGTATTTCTCCCACACTGTATCATGGCCCCCAGTATTTACCCCACACAGTATCATGGCCCCCAGTATTTCCCCCAGACTGTATCATGGCCCACAGTATTTCCCCCACAATGTATCGTGGCCCCAGTATTTACCCCACTCTGTATCATGGCCCCCAGTATTTACCCCACACCGTATAATGGCGCCCAGTATTTCCCCCACACTGTATCATGGCCCCCAGTATTTCCCCCACACAGTATCATGGCTCCCAGTATTTCCCCCAAGACTGTATCATGGCCCCCAGTATTTCCCTCACACAGTATCATGGTCCCCAGTATTTCCCCTCACTGTAATATGGCCCCCAGTATTTCCACCACACAGTATCATGGCCCCCAGTATTTCCCCCAGACTGTATCATGGCCCCAGTATTTACCCCACAATGTATCATGGCCCCAGTATTTACCCCAAACAGTATCATGGCCCTCAGTAGTTACCCCACACTGCATCATGGCCACAGTATTTCCCCCACACTGTATCATGACAACAGTATTTACCTCACACTGCAATATGGCCCCCAGTATTTCCCCCACACTGTATCAGGGTTCCCAGTATTTCTTCAACACTGTATCATGGCCCCAGTATTTACCCCACATTGTAATATTCCCCCCAGTATTTACCCCACATTGTAATATTCCCCCCAGTATTTATCCCACATTGTAATATTCCCCCCAGTATTTACCCCACATTGTAATATTCCCCCCAGTATTTATCCCACATTGTAATATTCCCCCCAGTATTTATCCCACATTGTAATATTCCCCCCAGTATTTACCCCACATTGTAATATTCCCCCCAGTATTTACCCCACACTGCAATATTCCTCCCAGTATTTACCCCACACTGTAATATGCCCTCAGTATTTTCCCCTTGAGCAAAAACCACCAAATATCTTATAGTCACCTACCCTTGGATCCTGAGGTGACCGCCGAAAACAGGACCAAGGTGTGGGAGGACCAACACGGTGATGTCACTACAGCGGGGCTTGCAGAGTCCCAGCATGATGACATCATCACACCACTCCATGCCCCATCTCGTCAGTCTGAGAGTGACAGTGCAGGGAGGTCATGCACTATCACTATCACTATGTACTACCGCTGATTAACTGTATCGGCACACCGTGTACTCCCATACAGTGTACAGTAGTGGTAGCTACGGGTGTGCCCCTGAGATTTCAGGGGTGATCGCCTCCTTCGCCCCTCCCCGGAGCTAATCTACTGCATAGCGGGGACTTGCTTGGATATAAAACTTCAAAATATGGTTGTCAGATCACATTTAATTTCAATTGCAAAGTTCCAGGAAAAGCCGCTAATGATAATTTCTGAACAGAAAACAAATGTGATTGTATCGGGGGCACTTAGCGCTGATTGTATGCGCCGTCACGCTTTTTACTTATGGATTTCATCTTATTTGCATTTTGCTTGCAGTGATGGAATACACACTGTCTTATAGGCTGAAGTTAAATGCATTGTTTGCCTCTGTAATTACAGTGTTTTACCCCATGTATGATTACCGCAAATTACAATGAAAGGCAGAGAAGGTCTAACCTAAACGAGAGCTCTTTTGTTGTAAATGCTGGAGATTTCTATAAACACAGCCTGGAGAAAGCTCGTCACAACCGCTAAATGCCATTGTATCGAAAAGGCATCTTTATCACGTATTTTACAAAACAAGTAAGAAGGAAAAAAATACATTATTTCTTCGCTTGTTTTAAATGATCACCGGTTTCCACAATCTGTGCATAAATCAATGGCACAAGCGAATGTAATATATATTATCAGAGAAATATACTTTTCTCCACTTATGCGCCATTCCTCTACCCCCGACATCTTGGATTCTTTATTCAGTGAACAGTGAGTCGGGGGACAGAAGAGTGTGATAGAGGGCAGAAGAGTGTGATAGAGGGCAGAAGAGTGTGATAGAGGGCAGAAGAGTGTGATAGAGGACAGAAGAGTGTGATAGAGGGCAGAAGAGTGTGATAGAGGGCAGAAGAGTGTGATAGAGGGCAGAAGAGTGTGTTAGAGGACAGAAGAGTGTGATAGAGGACAGAAGAGTGTGATAGAGGGCAGAAGAGTGTGATAGAGGACAGAAGAGTGTGATAGAAGACAGAAGAGTGTGATAGAGGACAGAAGAGTGTGGTAGAGGACAGAAGAGGCTGACGGGAACAGAAGAGTGTGATAGAGGGCAGAAGAGTGTGATAGAGGGCAGAAGAGTGTGATAGAGGGCAGAAGAGTGTGATAGAGGGCAGAAGAGTGTGATAGAGGGCAGAAGAGTGTGATAGAGGGCAGAAGAGTGTGATAGAGGACAGAAGAGTGTGATAGAAGACAGAAGAGTGTGATAGAAGACAGAAGAGTGTGATAGAGGACAGAAGAGTGTGATAGAGGGCAGAAGAGTGTGATAGAGGGCAGAAGAGTGTGATAGAGGACAGAAGAGTGTGATAGAGGACAGAAGAGTGTGATAGAGGGCAGAAGAGTGTGATAGAGGACAGAAGAGTGTGATAGAAGACAGAAGAGTGTGATAGAGGACAGAAGAGTGTGGTAGAGGACAGAAGAGGCTGACGGGAACAGAAGAGTGTGATAGAGGGCAGAAGAGTGTGATAGAGGGCAGAAGAGTGTGATAGAGGGCAGAAGAGTGTGATAGAGGGCAGAAGAGTGTGATAGAGGACAGAAGAGTGTGATAGAGGACAGAAGAGTGTGATAGAGGACAGAAGAGTGTGATAGAGGACAGAAGAGTGTGATAGAAGACAGAAGAGTGTGATAGAGGACAGAAGAGTGTGGTAGAGGACAGAAGAGGCTGACGGGAACAGAAGAGTGTGATAGAGGGCAGAAGAGTGTGATAGAGGGCAGAAGAGTGTGATAGAGGGCAGAAGAGTGTGATAGAGGGCAGAAGAGTGTGATAGAGGACAGAAGAGTGTGATAGAGGACAGAAGAGTGTGATAGAGGACAGAAGAGTGTGATAGAGGACAGAAGAGTGTGATAGAAGACAGAAGAGTGTGATAGAAGACAGAAGAGTGTGATAGAGGACAGAAGAGTGTGGTAGAGGACAGAAGAGGCTGACGGGAACAGAAGAGTGTGATAGAGGGCAGAAGAGTGTGATAGAGGGCAGAAGAGTGTGATAGAGGGCAGAAGAGTGTGATAGAGGGCAGAAGAGTGTGATAGAGGACAGAAGAGTGTGATAGAGGGCAGAAGAGTGTGATAGAGGACAGAAGAGTGTGATAGAAGACAGAAGAGTGTGATAGAAGACAGAAGAGTGTGATAGAGGACAGAAGAGTGTGGTAGAGGACAAAAGAGGCTGACGGGAACAGAAGAGTGTGATAGAGGACAGAAGACAGTGATAGAGGACAGAAGAGGGTGACGGGGACAGAAGAGGGTGATGGGGACAGAAGTGGGAGACTAGGACAGAAGTGGGTGATAGAGGACAGAGGAGGGTGACGGGGACAGAAGAGTGTGATAAAGGACAGAAGAGGGTGACGGGGACAGAAGAGGGTGAAAAGGAACAGAATGGAGTGATGAGGCACAGAAGAGTGGGATGGGGGACAGAAGAGTATGGAAGGGGACAGAAGAGTGTGACGGGGACAGAAGAGTGTGATAGAGGACAGAAGTGAGTGACGGGGACAGAAGATTGTGAAAGGGGACAGAAGAGTGGGAAAGGGGACAGAAGAGGGTGACAGGGAAAGAAGAGTGTGATAGAGGACAGAAGAGGGTGACGGGGAAAGAAGAGGGTGATGGGGACAGAAGTGGGAGACTAGGACAGAAGTGGGTGATAGAGGACAGAGGAGGGTGACGGGGACAGAAGAGTGTGATAAAGGACAGAAGAGGGTGACGGGGACAGAAGAGGGTGAAAAGGAACAGAATGGAGTGATGAGGCACAGAAGAGTGGGATGGGGGACAGAAGAGTGTGAAAGGGGACAGAAGAGTGTGATAGAGGACAGAAGTGAGTGATGGGGACAGAAGAGTGTGAAAGGGGACAGAAGAGTGGGAAAGGGGACAGAAGAGGGTGATAGAGGACAGAAGAGGGTGACGGGGACAGAAGAGGGTGATGGGGACAGAAGAGTGTGATAGAGGACAGAAGAGAGTAATAGAGGACAGAAGAGTGTGACGGGGGACAGAAGACTGTGAAAGGGGACAGGAGAGTGTGACTGGGGACAGGAGAGTAAGGCGGGGACAGAACAGTGTGAAATGGGACAGAAGAGAGTGATGAGGGACAGAAGAGTGGGACTGGGACTGAAGAGTGTGAAAGGAGACAGAAGAGTAAGACGAGCACAAAAGAGTGATGGGGCACAGAAGAGCATGATGGGGACAGAAGAGTGTGATATAGGACAGAATCGGGTGATAGAGGACAGGGGAGTGTGACGGGAACAGAAGAAAGTGACGGGGAAAGAAAAGTGTGAAAAGAGACAGAAGAATAAGACAGGGACAAAAGAGAGTGATGGGGGACAAAAGAGTGTGATGGGGGACAGAAGAGTGTGATAGAGGACAGAAGAGGGTGACGGGGACAAAAGAGAGTGATAAAGGATAGAAGAGAGTGACCGGAACAGAAGAGAGTGACCGGAACAGAAGAGAGTGATGGGGGACAAAAGAGTCTGACAGGGACAGAAGAGTGTGAAACAGGACAGAAGAGTGTGACGAGGGACAGAATACTAATAAAAAAGACTGCTGGAACACCATTGCAAATGTGAACAGGGTGCAAGCCAAAAAATACACAATCTATATGAAGTGAAAGCTGCACACCAAATTCAGAGAAATATGATCAAGCATAACTACTCTATAATACATAAGGAATGAAAAATACAATTAGCCATATGAAAAATTTAAATGTGACATTGCATAACTGCTGAGGATTATTTGAAAAAAATAAATATTTCATTACTGCCCCATACCCAACTTCACGGTAATCTCTTATTTATGGGGTCCCAAACCAAATGTTACCTCTATATGCGGTTGAAACCTGCTTGTGTGCATGGGTATCCTAACCAAATGTTACCTCTATGTGCGGTTGAAACCTGCTTGTGCATGGGAAGCAAGGGACCTGGCTATATAGGAAATTGAATAATCATGGCTAAAGGGCAGGACTGGGTGCTAAGACAGAAAAAAACTGCATAACAATCAAAAAGACTGCTGGAACACAATTGTAAATGTGAACAGGGTGCTAGCCAAAAAATACACAATATATATGAAGTGAAAGCTGCAACCCAAATTCAGAGAAATATGAACAAGCATAACTGCTTCCCATACACAAGCAGGTTTCAACCGCATATAGAGGTAACATTTGGTTAGGGACCCCATAAATAAGAGATTACCGTGAAGTGGTAATGGGGCAGTAATGAATTGATCAATACATTAGCTAAATATCTTTTTTTTTTTCAACTAATCCTCAGCAGTTATGCAATGTCACATTTCAATTTTTTCAATTTTTCATATGGCTACTTGTATTTTTCATTCCTTATGTATTATAAAGCAGTTATGCTTGTTCATATTTCTCTGAATTTGGTGTGCAACTTTCACTTCCTATAGAGGGACAGAATACTGTGATGGGGACAGAAGACTGTGATGGTGGACAGAAGAGTGTGAAAGGGGACAGAAGAGTAAGATGGTGATAGACTGTGACGGGGATAGAAGAGAGTGAAATGAGGCAGAATAGTGTGATAGAGGACAGAAGACTGATGGGGGTCAGAAGAGTGTGAAAGGGGACAGAAAAGTGTAACGGAGGACAGAAGACTGTGATGGTGGACAGAAGCGTGTGAAAGGGGACAGAAAAGTGTAACGGAGGACAGAAGACTGTGATGGTGGACTGAAGAGTGAGAAAGGGGACAGAAAAGTGTAACGGGGGACAGAAGACTGTGATGGTGGATAGAAGAGTGTGAAAGGGGACAGAAAAGTGTAAAGGAGGACAGAAGACTGTGATGGTGGACAGAAGCGTGTGAAAGGGGACAGAAAAGTGTAACGGAGGACAGAAGACTGTGATGGTGGACTGAAGAGTGAGAAAGGGGACAGAAAAGTGTAACGGAGGACAGAAGACTGTGATGGTGGACAGAAGCGTGTGAAAGGGGACAGAAAAGTGTAACGGAGGACAGAAGACTGTGATGGTGGACTGAAGAGTGAGAAAGGGGACAGAAAAGTGTAACGGGGGACAGAAGACTGTGATGGTGGACAGAAGAGTGTGAAAGGGGACAGAAAAGTGTAAAGGAGGACAGAAGACTGTGATGGTGGACAGAAGCGTGTGAAAGGGGACAGAAAAGTGTAACGGAGGACAGAAGACTGTGATGGTGGACTGAAGAGTGAGAAAGGGGACAGAAAAGTGTAACGGGGGACAGAAGACTGTGATGGTGGACAGAAGAGTGTGAAAGGGGACAGAAAAGTGTGACAGGGGGAGAGAAGACTGTGATGGTGGACAGAAGAGTGTGAAAGGGGACAGAAAAGTGTAATGGAGGACAGAAGACTGTGATGGTGGACAGAAGAGTGGGAAACGGGACAGAAAAGTGTGACAGGGGGAGAGAAGACTGTGACGAGGACAGAAGAGTGTGAAAGGGGACAGAAGCCTCACATTCAGAAGTTTGCAGAAGAAAAACGGAATAATTTGAGGAGGACTATTTATCCCTCCATAATAAACATACTCTGAAAGGACACTCAAGCCGAAGTCCCGGCCATTATCTTACTGAACTCCCAAATCCAATATTAGAAAGAAACAAACACTTAGGGGACATTTCTAGGGTCCACTTATACACACCTTACCTCGAAATGAATCTTCTGCATGGTGCTGCCGACTTATTACTAGAAGGAGCTCTTTCCTCAACGAGCTCCAAGATAAAGATGTATCTACAGCTGAATAGAAGAGATGAGTCGGCTTTTGCGCCATTATCTAACCTCCCTATGACTGAGTGTCCCACAGACCTCGGCCACAATGTAACGGTTGGATCTAACTAAAATTTCACAACCTTTCTTTTCTCCGGTAAATTCACCAAAATTAAAACTCCGTTCAGCCTAGCAGAAGAATGTATTGAAAGCAGATTTTAGCGCGCGTTCCAATAACCGCAATCAGTTCACGGAGCATCCTCATTGTTACCGTCAAATGAAGATGACTCGTTATTGTGCGGAGCAGAATAAATATTTATTTAGTCGATTGTTAGGAATATTTCTCCTTTCAAATCACTTTGAAAGGATGGGAAGGAACGTGCTGGGCTCCTTTGATAACTCTGCCATTTTCTTGGGGTTGCCTTAAAGCTTTTTTCTCCTCTGGCACAGGAGGACGAGGATTGGGATTTATCTTTGTATTTCCATAATGGCTTTAGCCGCCCGCCGCTTGCCGGTTCCTCTGTTCACCTCCAGTTTTATGAGCAGGCTCAATACTTAAAATAATAATAATCAGTCTGAGACTACAGCTCTCTATACCGTCATCCGGCACCTTGTCTTTACGGCTGTGGTGGGTAAGAATTATCCTTTAGGTAACAGTGATGGCTCAACCTTCGGAAATGTGGCACTTTGCTTGAATTTGGTCTGGAAATTCAATATGCATCAAATTTGTTAACTGCAAATCAAATGGGCCTTATTATGTCCTGGGGTCTCTCCAGACTCCACAGGATAATAAAAAGTTCTGGAAACTAAAAATTATACTCACCTCGCCGCTTTGCCATCGCAGCTCCCCACCCAAGCATCCAATCTGTCCCTCAGGCTCTGTTTTCTTCTTTTCTTTAGGAGTGGTGACGGACGTCTTCTTCCAGATCTTTAGTCTTTTCAAACAAGACCTTCATGATGATGTGACATCACAACTTACTTGCCATTGGAAGCACTGGAAAAGTCCAAATGTCTAGACGCGTGTTATGCCATCAGAGCCTCCAGATTCAGTGTGTCACGGGTGCCGACACTCTCACCTTCCTGTTTCCCCGCTGCTGCTGTCCCATCATTTGGCTTCCGGGGCCCGCGCATGCACAGCAGGGCTCTCGCGAGCGCGTTGAGGGCACAACCACACGATACTCATTTTACTTAAAAAGCCAGCGCAACCTAATTGGGAAGTATCTCTTAGCCTGCGGCCTAGAGAAACAAAGTATTTAAGGCATCCTCTCCTATTGAGAGGTGCCTGTACAATGAGTCCTAGCTAGTTTGCTTTGCTCTTGCTAGTTGTCAGGTTACCTCTTGTTATTGTCCACTTACCGTATCTTTACCTGTGTCTGTTTCTCCGCTTCCACACAGTACAGCCGCTCTGTCTGCATGAACCTCTCAGTACCCGCCGGTCCTTCCCAGAATCCATTTACCAGTTTGGGCCTACCAGAGCCAGCCTGTACCTTCCTGTACCTGTCTACATCTTCCACCCGCAGCTGAGCCTGTTCTAGCTCTCCATCATCTTGTGCCAGCTGCCAAGGTAGCGATTTCTCCTGGCGCTGCCCCTGGCATCTACCTACCAGCAGCAGCCTATCCTCACCACCTGTGTCTTTAGTGAAGTCTCGGTAGCCATTCAGGTATGCTTATCTAGGTCAGACAATGGTATCTGTAGTGCCCGGTCCTGGTCCCAGCGTGGCACCCGGACACGCCTCTGCTCTCAGGCCTCGGTGGGCTCACTGCTCTCCTCCCCTGTTTGGTGACTCCATGTGCTCCTCTCCTGCCCTGGGGTCTACCCTGGCCTCCTCCTGCTTCCGGGCCATGTGCAGGACTTCTCTAAGTGCCCATAGGGTGTGCGAGTGGCCATGCCCCCTTTCTTAAAGGGCCGGCATCTCATTATCTAGAACTGGTTCCTGAAATCAGCCCTCATTGTAAAGGTATTTAAGACTGCCTCTCCTTAGAGGAGGCACCTGAGTAACGTTGCCTTTAATTAGTGTTGCTAGTTCAGGTACCTTTACATTACTGTGCATAACTCAGGGTGTGTCTAATATGTGTCTCATCCTAGAGCCTCAGTCTCCACCTCCATGCTTCCACGTCTGAGCCATTCCACCTCCATACTCCTACGTCTGAGCCACCATCTCCATGCTATCACATCTGAGCCATTCCACCTCCATGCTGCCATGTCTGAGCCACCATCTCTGGGCCGCCACGTCTGAGCCACTACCTGCATGCTGCCAAGTCCAGGTTACCACCTTTGTGCTTTCACATCCAAGAGCTGACCTCCACTAGTTCTTGGCAGTCGTGCATTTAGGCCCCACTGTGGCTGCTCCAGACAGTCCCTGTATAGGGGTTGGCTACTGGTTGCTCCTCCAGGGGAGTCCGGTGTACGGCCCAGTGGGTCCCCTCTCGGATTCTCACTGCCCCTCGACGACCATAACAGTATCTTGGTCTCTTGGGTCCAATTTTCTCCTGACTGGCTCATCAGGAGAGACAATGAGGATATCTGTCCCCATGCCTAAAGAATATAAGACACTATAGCCACCTATTGGGAGAAATCAAATGACCAGGCAGGGAACTGCAATGAAGGGACAGGTTGGTATCATTTTTTTCTAACCCCTTTTCAGAAAACAGGTTTTTTTTAAAAAAAAATTGGATTCCCAAAGTTTTTTTTGCCACTCATTTGTTGAAATTGCAATAAAATAATGGCTTGAGCAAAATTGATGCTTTGCTGCTCACCTCTCCCGCTGTCACCGCCTCCGCTTATCTGGTCTCCGGGGTCTTCTGCT